>NC_133318.1:3580018-3640741 GCF_012295235.1 Primulina huaijiensis | reverse complement strand
AAGCCCAGGGTTCTCAAACCTGGCTCGGGGCTCCGCACCTCGACCATTCCCAAGTCCCGGGACATGTTCCCCGGCCCAAGGCTCCGCACCTTGGTTATTTATAAGCCCAGGGTTCTCAAACCTGGCTCGGGGCTCCGCACCTCGACCATTCCCAAGTCCCGGGACATGTTCCCCGGCCCAAGGCTCCGCACCTTGGTTATTTATAAGCCCAGGGTTCTCAAACCTGGCTCGGGGCTCCGCACCTCGACCATTCCCAAGTCCCGGGACATGTTCCCTGGCCCAAGGCTCCGCACCTTGGTTATTTATAAGCCCAGGGTTCTCAAACCTGGCTCGGGGCTCCGTACCTCAGTCGTCTATTAAGTCCAGGGACCCGTACCCTGGCTCGGGGTTCCGCACCTCGACCATTTCGAGTCCATGAGACACGAGACTCCGGCTCCTCGTCCCATCTCTGGGAGACATGAAGCCCTCGATGCTTTTATTAAACCAGATTGATCATCTCTTTGGGAATCCAAGCATGACTAATCGGGACAGCGAGTATGACTCTAGCCCGACTATTTAAGGGATGTGTGATGGTACCCCTGTAAGAGCCCGGGTCATGGATGACCCGGGATATCAGATGGATTCCCAAATCATGGTCAATCTGCAGGATGTATTCTTCTGAAGCCTGGCAGGTGCAAGCCCGGACTCTACTCCCCGGGCAACCAGACGCCCGGGCTCTTATACAAGCACCCGGGTAACCGACCACCCGAGCCACCTCGAGAATTGAACCACACTTGAGTATATTAATATGGACAATCTTATCTGTCAGAGCAACTTGACTTTGGCGTGTCATATAAGTCATCAGGAGGTGTGGGCGACCGTCCTATCTCTGACACTAATCCAAGTGGTTGACAAAGTCAGACAGGCGGGATGTGACTAGTGTGTGATTTGACATGACAGAATGTAGTCGTCCTACTATAATTAGTAGGTAGCACGCAGATCGAGATCATCAATGCATCCCCTGCTATAAATACCAGGTTTCATCTTCACATTTACAATTCATGGATTCACACCAATATCACACAGTCATCACTTGACTACATTGGTTTTATCGCTTGAGTACCCTGCTGACTTAAGCATCGGAGTGGCCACGCCGGACACCCCTCCGGCGCCCATTCACGAGTTTCTTTCATTGTTTGCAGGTGCTAGTGAAGCCATTACCTTCACTCAAATTTCCTAAAAACTATAAATTATTGATTTGACCCGTTGGAGCTCCTTACCCGGCTCATCCATTTCAACGAAGTCACATCATGCAAGATCCCGGCAACAGACTATATCGATCAAACGAAACTGATACCTACCATTTATGTGTTTCTACTTAGCAATGCCCGTTGGGTAGAGCGGCTAGTGTTTTCGAGGTGTTAAGCTTGTCCAATGTTTCGATCCATGTCACCATCGAGCTTATTGAAATAATCGTCCACCTTACCGAGGTGTTATATATACTTTTAACTCATAAAACAATCTTATCAACATAGTATCATTCTTCATCTCCAAGAGTTTAGATTTTCGTTATCTTCAACATTATATCGAGGCATAAAAGAAGCATTTTCTACATGTTATCAAAACCACCAATGAAGAATAAGAGGAGAGCAAAGCGCCAATTGCACGCCAAGCGCATGCAGAATCGTGGACCAATTAAGTTCCTACTGGGGGAGGAATCTCCACGCACAATCCATTGCTTTGATCGTCCGGTCCGACATACTAGTTCTAGGGGGCCTAAGGTCCCTAAGGAAAAACCAACATAAAAAGTCATTACACAATGCTCCCAAAAATTCCAGTACGCTCTTGCTTCATTAAAAATGTGTATTTAGTTGAATGTATTTTAAAGATTTTTAATGAAGGACATAATAGCTGGGTCGTGTACTACTTAAGCTATTTACAATAATTCATGTATCAATTGTCAATTTATCAATAGCTGTACTATCCCAAAATTTATATTTATTCAATGAATAAATATATATATTTTATTGAAACCCAATTAAATTTTTAGTTATACCCAAAAAAGTATATTCATGTTAAATTTTTTATTAGTCTAACGAATTATGAATAAAATTTAACATTCATTCCCCTAGAAATGAACAAACGGTAATAAAAAAAATTAAAATTAAAAAAGGCCGAAAGGAGAACATAGAATCCTCTTTAAATGTCACTCCTAAACAAAAATTCAACAAATTCGATGTCAATTATTTTGTCTAGTTTTCATATCTAATTTAAGCATAATTCTTCAACATTGTCATTATTCCAATGTTTGGTGGGTTGGAAATCAACTTCCGCCATTGATTTTGTGCGAGAAAATTCAGGTTTCCAACTCCACTCATTCCTATGGGTTTTGTGAATTTCACACTTTTCATCCCATATATTTTGTTATAAAATTTAATTATGAGGTATGTTATTTTAATTTATTGGTTCTGGTTGTACTACTAGCTTGTGTAAAATCCAAAATATTATTTATATAGTGAGTTATATTTAATTCGAAGTTGACTTTCATGTGTTGCGTGTATTGGTCCAAAAGGTTGAATTGTGTGAGTTTCATTTTATCCCACAGGACTCGAGTTTTGGTTAATATTGGGCCAAATCCCTGTTGGGCATATCTTGTCTTGGTTCAATATTTAGTTAAAAATTTTCTACCAGCATCAAAATTAACCGTGGGTTAGAAATTTCCAATGGGATCAATAATAAGGTAGATTAATTGCCTTTGATTCATTTATAAAATTTAGTGTTTTAATTGCAAGAATCCCAAGAACTTCCAATTTATTGACTATCTTATTAAAGCATGCAAAAGCGTGTTTAACATAATCTCCAATTCATTGCACCAGATTCTATATTACATCATGTGCTACATTAGTGTTATACCAAAATCATCATCAACACATTGCATAACATTTTGCACTACAATATAATATTCTCAGAATATTTTTTTATTTCAGCATTAATATTTATGTTTTCTAATAACTATTTGTAGTTTGATAATACAATAATAATTAAATCTTATAATTTATATATTAAATTTTGAATTAATTATTTGATCTATAGACAAATTTTTAATAAAATAAATAAATCATTGGAAATAAAAAAAACAAAATCATTTGATATTAAATTAATAATACAACACAAACACAACATTAAATATTCGAATTACAATATTGTTCCCACTAATGCTTAATTAATGCATTTCGTAGTTCATAGTAAGTATATATATTTTTTATAACGAATGAGAAATTCTTGAAATCTTGTATTTTTGTCATTGACCACCATTTCAACTTCTCGCGCCGGTGCTTCCATTACATCTTGAATTGGTGTAGTGAGGTCATGTTTATCTTCAATAATATAATCACATTGTGTATGATAATGCAAGCTTTCATTATGTGATGTAAATCATTTTTACGCCATGTTGAAGATGCCAGAATCGCAAATCAAAATTGAAAAACATCAAATGCACGCTCCACATCTTTTCTACATGACTCTAATTTCAAACAAAATATCTTTTTTTGGGCCTAGGTGGGTCACAAATAGTTTGAACAATAGTTGACCACTTTGGATACATATCATCAGTGAAGTAATAGCCAGTGTGATATTCATTTCCACAAATAGTATAAAGTGTGGAAGGAGCAATGTCGTGAGCCAAATTGGAAAACAAAGTGGATGCCTCCAAAATATTGATGTCATTATTTGAGCCATACATACCAAAATACGTGTGTCATATCCAAATATCATAATCGGCCACTGCTTCTAAAATAATTATTGAAGACCCGCTACGACCTGTTTATTGTATAGCCCAAGTAGTAAAACATTTTTTCCATTTCCATTGCATACAATAGATACTTCTCAACATCCTCGAGAAGCCTCGTTGTTTACCAATATATAAGAGTCGAGCAAAACCATTAGCAACAACATCATTGGCATTTTGAAATGAGGAATTGCCGAAAGAAAACAAAAGTATGACCTTCAAAATATTAGACTTGAACAAGAGGAAAGAAAAATGGATGAAAGAATTTTATAAAAAGATTTGACCAAAAGTACTTATCGAGCGTGAGTACACTAGAACGCAACAACAAAATTTTTTGCAAAAAAAAGACTGTAAGCTGAACGTCGAGATAATAGCAATTTTGGATCTTATTTTGGAGATATTAGAGGATCGGGCCTTGCTTACCTTATTACTAAAAATATATTTTTTACTTAAATTTTTTTATGTTTCGTAATTTTCTTGTTTGTCAGTTGTTGTCGTTGTTATTTGTTGTTTCGTAATGTTTGTTGTTTGTTGTTCTTAATTTATACTATTTTTAACGCACTACTAATTTAATTTGGTTGTTTTTAAAATTTATATTTTTATACTTAAATAATTTTAAAGAAAATTAATTTAATATTTATTTAAAAATAAGAATTTATAAATTTTATTATTTAATTGAAATATTAAACAATTAAACTAATTTAAATCATTTAACAAACTTTTTGTTAAAAAAAAAAATAACACATGTGGCACAATGGGATATAGAGTTGATCCAATCTAGAGTCAATTGTAGTGCTGGATTGGTGCAAAAATCTCAACACCACATTGGTGTTAACACTAATGCAGCGGTTGTGGTGACCAATTCTCCTAATATTATGAAGTTCATTGTTGTCGAAGCAGACACTAGAATAGATCGTCGTAGTACGAAAAAGCGTGTTATGACCTATAAACTTCTCTTCTTCTATTTTATATTCATTATTTTAAACTTATTAGGATAAGAGACTAATACTTTAATTAATTTGATCTGAACACTATTTTTAATAAATAAATTATGGGTTGATATCATTTTATTTTGCTTTGGAAAATATACACATTCTTCGTTAGAAATTTATAACTATTGTCAAAAAATATATTTAGTATTTCAAAAATGGAAAAGATACTTAGAAGTTTGAAATAACCAAATGCAAGCTAATTACGGCTTGATACATGAAGTTAATGCATTATTTGCCTCTTGGCACCATTTTTATATTATTTCTTTCATCGGATCAATTGAAATAAATAATTCTACTATAACTAAAATTTTCAACTATCATAATATAAAATAAAATAGCAAAGTATAGATTTATATACAAAAAGTTCTGCCTTTCTATTCTGAGGGTCACTAAATTCGTTCATCTGAAAATGGTTCTATTTGTTCTAACAAAAATAATTTAAATATCTGGCTGTTGTCTTGTTTGTATGTGTGCATGACAACAGGTAGGACATGATCAGGGTCAAGAAAATGATGAGAGAGAGGACAAGTTAACGTGGTGATCCGGATTCAGAAGTAGATAGGTTTCAATACTTAATATATAGTAGTTGAACCCTAGTTTGACTTTGTCGAACGGTGTACAAGATTTGTAATTTTATACTGATATGTATATTAAAAGGATTCCATTACGTTCCGCATGTTAAAAAAAAAAATTTAGACCCTATTTATCTTAATTGATTGAATTATTCCCCAAGAATGATTAAGAAATGAATTAGCGTCTGGGTCCCCACAACATGTGGTATCAGAGCGATAGATCCTTTAGACTGAAATAGAAGCTAGTGAGCGGGGTAGAATGAGTTTTCCTTCTTTGCTTTTGATTGCTAGCATGTTTACTGCTTTTATACATGTTGACCTGAATTATCTGATTTGATTGGTAATATGTATTATTGAGAATGGATCAGAACCGATTCTTGATCAGCAGTAAGATGATCGGAGGAGGACTGAAACAGATTTGTGGTATTTGGTTGCTAACCCTTTTGATAATCAGATATGCCTCCTCGAAGAATACCAGAACAGGGTAGTACATCGAATCCTCCAATGGATGTGACAGCAACTCCGATGGAAACGTTACTGAAGAGGTTTCAGTCGTTCAAACCACCAACCCTGAAAGGAACAGAGACTTCTGTTGACTGTGAGTGTTGGTTAGATGACATAGAGATGCTGTTTGATTCGTTGGATTACACAGATGAACGCCGAGTTAAACTGATTGGACACCAATTACATGACGTTGCAAAGAATTGGTGGATTACGACAAAGAGAGCTTTGGAGCATCGAGGTACGAATATCACTTGGAATGTCTTTAAAACTGAGTTCTATCAGAGATTTTTCACAGTGTCGTACAGGAAAGACAAGGGGGCAGAGTTTGCGAATTTGAGACAGGGTCAGTTATTGAAGAATATGTGGCCAAATTCTCTACATTGCTCCGATTTGCTCCTCACGTTGTCGAGAATGATGAAGCTGTTGCTGATCAGTTCATCAATGGCCTGAATCCCGAGATTTTTACATTGATGAACACAGGACGACCGAATAACTTTGTTGATGCCCTGAACAGAGCAAAAGGAGCTGAAGCTGGTCTGATGAGACAGAAAGGAGCTTCGTATGTTCCTACAGCACCGAGACCACAGCAACCACCTCCTCGATTTGAGAGTGGTAGCAGCAGTGGTGAAAAGAAAGAATTTCTGAAAGCTAGAGGGAAGCACGTTAAGAAGTCTGGCAGCAGTTCTTCTAGCTCCAGTGGTTCACGACAGAGTGGTTATGGCTTCATTGCCTTAAAACAAAAGTCTTAATCTAATTACTTTAATTGTAGATTTAGGTTCTATAATTAACATTAATGAACTTGATTAATTAATTTGACTAGTCCAACTAGTTTAATTAATTATATCAAATTCCATTAAGAACTTTAACTTTTTAGTATGTTGGACTTGTACTCCTACAAGCCCATTAAACATACTTCACACTATGTTTAATTTAACAAACTCAACTTTTAAGTTTAATAATTTAAATTCTCAAATTTTATAAATTCAACTCCTTGAATTTATTCTCTCCAAATTTTAAATTATCATAAATTCAATTCCTTGAATTTACTATTTCATACTTTTATATAAATTCAACTCCTTGAATTTACTATCTCATAATTTTATATAAATTCAACTCCTTAAATTTATTCTCTCAAATTTTAATTATCATAAATTCAACTTCTTGAATTTACTATCACATAATTTTATATAAATTCAACTCTTTGAATTTATTCTCTCAATGGGAACAAATAATCAAGTGCTTATGTGACCCCCTCAATGGTTCATGGATACAGCTAGTTGTAGGTTCACAACTCTTTGATATTCATGACATTTTCTATTATTCGGGCTTACCCTAATTTGCCTCATTCTATACATCAACATTTGATTATGAGAATGTCAGAAATCAATTTCTGATTAAACCCATTGAATCATGGTAAGACCATCTAGTAGCATCGTCTCATGATTCTCTAGATATCACTGATAGAGTCTGCAAGGACCAACCGATTATGATTAACGTACAGTACGGTCCCTTCATCTCATATATCCCGATCGAACCTCCAACCATTGGTTCATCAAGGGTTGCATATTAGATTCAATAGCTATGTGATACAATCATGAAATATACATAGTGTCATCACATGCACAACTAGAGAACTCTTTCCCTAATGTACATCCCACACTCTGATCAGAGATTTCATGAACTATTATTTTGTTATATCACATAGGATATCCACACCCGAAGGTGAGCGGTGAATTCCCGACTACAATGCACTGACTCCTACACATGTCGCAATTGCACCCAACCTCGCCACCTTGTAACCCTCGCGGAGTTGGTAAACGAGTCAAATCACAATACTAGTATGTAGAGTCTCGCTGTTGTCTCGGGTCGTAAGGACTAATCATGTACAATCACAATCATGGACTTTTACTCTCGATGAATGATAACCACTTGAAAAGTTCGAGGGAGGGTTGTTCGGTGCAATCATCGTATGATTACCCATCGACATGATTGGACATCTCTATGCCCTTACCATGAAACACGGTACACAACATCGCAGATGTTAGTGTCAAGCTCAAGCGGCCTTTATCCTTATTTTAGGAGGCTGAATCGACTAAGAACGAATTTAGAATATACAGTGTTTACAAATGAGTTTCAAGATCGAATTACGATTCATTTGTATTAAAGCATAATCAATCATTTTATCTATGTTGATTGCATGGATATGCATATAAAGTAAAATGAAACAATAAAAAGTTAAATTATATTAAAATAAATATTGTTACACTTGAGTCAATAAATTTTCTAGCCAACTGTTAGCTTACAGGACATCTCCTCTAACATTATATTCAATGATGGTTGTGATAAGGCTGCTTCTATCTTGCGGTATTTGTCAAAGAATGTATAATGCTCGCAACATTTTGGTTTTGCATATGCGTTTGAATGATATTGGCTCTCAAGTTCTTGCGTAGATTCAATCATGCAATGCATTTATCTGGGCTGTTTTGTTTATACAGTGCTCGTATACTATTGTGTGAAAGTGGTTTTAATTCTTGTTCCGTTTGTTTTGATTGAAAACATGATTCCTTGTTTGCCTGGCTGAATTCAGTTAATTGCATTTACATTTGTGTGATGCCCATTGTGGTCATATGTTACATTTGTTCTATCTTTGTCCCAAATGGGAAAATATTTCAAATTTTATGCTCACCTTTTGGTTTCTTCCATATATGTACCTGAAGGGAGAGCTTGAGCTCAATTTGGTCAGACTTCCACTAGTAGAATTTTTGGATTTTACTTCGCCACTCGTTACTTCGGCGATTATTAATTATGAAGTAGTATATATCAATCAACTTCGGTAATAATATCAGTGAAGTAAAATATTATTTTTTACTTCACAATTTAAAAAACAAGGGCTCCACTTCTAATTTTTTGTAACATTTTACTTCGACATAGTAGTTTTGATGAAGTGAAAAGTTAAAAAATATTTGAAATTTATATTTAGTGAAGTAAAAAAATGAACCATAATTTTAATTAATTTTCTTTAAATGATGAAGTAATAAAATACAAAATAACTCGTCATATTAAAATTGTTTCGAAGTTAAAGAAAGAATTTACTTCACCACAACTTAATAATTATGAAGTCGTTCTCTATTAATTACTTCACTACAACACAAAAAAATAAAGTATTTTAAATTTACTACTTCGTTATTAAATATAAATTGTGAAGCAACAAAAAATCAAATAACAAATATGTTAGGCCGTTGCCATTTAAACTTTTGAAACCGTCGCTGATTAGCGACAGTTTACGAAAAACCGTCGTTACTCAGCGACGGTATTAATTAAACTGTCGCAATTAGCGACAGTTATATATAAACTGTCGCTAATTAACGACAATTTTTATTAAACCTTCGCTATTAGCCACCAATTATAAAAACCGTTGCTAAACAAATCGGTGACAGTTTCCAAATCCGTCGCTAAGTAGCGACGGTTCTACTTAAAGCGTGGCGACGGTTTAGTTAAAACTGTCGCTAACAGCGACGGTTTAATAAACACTGTCGCAAATTTCCTATAAATAACCCGCCTCCTCGGTACATTTTTTCCCGCACCACTTCGCATCTTCGTTCATTTTTCTCTCTTGGGCGCTTTAGGATATATTTTTTAGCTTCAATTTTAATTTATGATCATGAATTTAATTTTGTTGTTAGTTTATTTTATCGTAAGGTTAAATTGTTTGATAGATTTTTTACAAATTTAAAAACATGATATTTAGATGTGTTGAGGATATTATTTAAAAATATTTAGAAATAATTATAAAATTAAAAAACAAAATTTTTTTAAAAAATTTAATATAATTAGCGACGGTTTTTTCGAATACCGTCGCTAATTCGCAACTGTCTAATTAGCGACGGTTTTGTAAACACTGTCGCTAATTAGCGACAGGTTTTTGATACACCGTCGCTAATTAGATTCCATAACACTGAAGTCGTTCGCATCAATTACTTCACAAAAATACAAAACCTGTGAAGTTATACAACACATTTACTTCGTCATTTTATATAAACTATGAAGTTATATATAAGCTATTACTTCTGCACTTTACGAAATCGACGATGTAGAAGATGTTATTTTACTTCGGCATCGGTCTAATTCCAGCCAAAAACTTCGCTAATTTCTTGGATACGACTTCGGTGATAATGCGAATTAAAATGGTTACCTATTACTTCACGTGCGTCTATTTCGGCAATTATCTGACTATAACTTCATTGAATACGCGAAGTAAATCAAGAAAATTCTACTAGTGTTCATTTATCTAATTTAACAACTATATGCGGAAAAAATCTGTGTACATTCACATGTTTCAGGATGTACTCAGGAATCTGTGTACACTAGAGCGATGGGTCGACCACCGACAAACTTGAGCTTGAAATCCTGTTTATTTTTAAGGTAGTTTTGTCAACTCCAAGCTTGCAAACATATCCGGTTCGCTAATTGTTGTCGTTTTTCAGGTTCACTGGAAAGAAAAAGCCATGTTTAAATACGTCTTCTTGGTTCAGTGAGATTAGTGATTACTCAACTGAGAAAAAAAAAAGATCAGTGTTTCAGACTGCTTAACTATATTCTTGCACCAAGTGTTTTTTCCAACAAAAAAGGATTCACCATTACACATTGAAAATTTGGAAGGAATCCACGACGCCTGTCCTTAACCTTGTCCCATCTCCTCTCGTTCGCCCCCCTGTTGTCAACGTGTAGAACTTCCCTGCGTTTACATATGTTGTCGAGGAATCCATGAATCCAACTCTCAATCTAAGACTTCCAAAAAAGACATGTTTCATTCATATACCATTTCCAATACTGATTGCACTAAGAAGAAAGTAAAAAGAAACAAGTAAGATAATTTACACCATATTGCCACTAAATGTGTCTATATCAAACTTAGTGTTTGAAATTTTATTACCTGCAGCGGAGGCCCAAATTCACGAATATTTTCTTTGCCAGAGGTTCAATAACATCTTTTGATCTATAAGAAACAATGTAGCTTCAGTGCGAAATGGATTGAGTTTGATCAAAATGCAAAACACAATCAAATTAAGAAAGAGCAGCAAGAGACATTCCTGCCACCCGAAGGGATACAGAAAAGTGTATCCATCTTTCTGTAAATCCCTTCTTTGCTTCTGCAGCAACTGAGTGACTTGAAAAAAACACTACTATTAGCATATCAACCACTAATATCCAGGAATCTAATCTACAAAGAAGTTATGACATTAGAGACAAATCCCCAACTAAATGGCGTACGTGTCATTGAAGTCTGCGGGGCAACAAAAACCATGGGCAATTGTTGTTACCCCCCAAGGCAAGGAGTTGGCGCCGTCCAGGTCTATCTGCCATAAACATGAAAATGAATATTTTCTTTTGTCTAAATCTGACAAGCTAAAGAAAATAAAATGGACAGATTACATTGTATATATAACACAATCATCAATGCACATATTAGACTAGATCATACCATCTTAGGGTATGAAAATATACGTACCTTCTTTGCAAGGAGAAGTTGAAGATGAAGAATCATGCTCTCACCTCACAATGAAGGATACATTTCTTCGAAATAGACCATGCCTATATAAACCTAGCTGATGCATAAATTTTAATTCATAAATGTAAGAACAGAGTACATATATTGGCTGTTCTAAAGATTAAGAAAGGGGGGAGAATAGAACCTGTGCTGATGGATTTAGCAACCATGTATGATGGATTGATGGTGACGCATGCAAAGACACCATAACTGCTTCAAACTATGAAAGAAAATAGTTAGATCAAACCATCAAACTCTTTCAGAATATCAACGTACGTATTGTTTTTTCAGAGTTTTATTCCACATTAACTTGCTTAAGTTCACAGTTCTTAAAAAAATCATCATCATAGATTAGGCTGAATTTTAATGTTGCTAGACAGTATTGTCTCCTGGTGGTGGTGGTAGCAGCAGCAGTAGTAGTAGTAGAGTGTATATATAAATTACTTTTCATTTAAAAGTCCAATTCATCCCAAAAAAATCGATCATGCAATGGATTGAATGTACACATAATACCACATTATCCAATTCTTCATTGTATTCTTTTAAAAAATATTGCCTACAATCGGAACAGGAGACTATTTGGCTTTTCTCTTAATTCCCAAATTATATTATTGATATTTAATAAAGTTTTAGATATATTAGTTATACATTTTCAATGAAATTTTATTTTTATTTTAAAAAAATTGAAATACTTCTATTTATCTATATAATCACAAAATACTGTCATTATACTTTCTACAAAAATTCCCTCAGAATCAAAGTTTTCATGGAGTCGCAATATATTCCAAAGCCCGCTGGCCCGAATTAATGAAGAACATGAAGCTTCGAGTCCAGAAGAAGTGGATGAAAGGCCAAACAACCAATCTGTTAATTATCATAAAATATTTACAGATGGATCATATGTAGGAGTCCATCTTTCCCCGGGTTTTCGCTTCTCCCCGAGAGAAGATGAACTCAAAATTACAATAGACTTTTAATAACTCTATGTAATTCTATTAAGTACGAGAATTAAAGCCTAAAATACAACTATAAAATGTCAAGAAAATGTTCTTGATTCAACTTAAAGAGTTTGATGTATATTGATGTATATTTAAATGGAAATATCTCGAATTCGCATACTCCCTTTCATTTCTATTAAAATAAGAGTAGGTCTCTTGTGAGACAGTCTCACAAATCTTTATCTGTGAGACGGTTCAACTCTATCGATATTCACAATAAAAAATAATACTCTTAGCATAAAAAGTAATATTTTTTCATCGATGAACCAAATAAGATATTCGTCTCACAAAATACGACCAGTGAGACCGTCTCACACAAGTTTTTTCCTTAAAATAATATCAATACAAACACTAATTTTCATTCTTTTCTTATCTACATGCTTTTCTTTTTATTTGAATTTTTTTAAAACATATTTTTATTGCTAACAATAGTTTATCAAAACTATTAATATCGATTATTTATTTTTCGAGTTTCAATCACAAAATCTCGTAAATTTTAAAATTATATATATCAAAATTATTAACATCGTTTATTTTATTTTATCAACATATATATAAAGATAATTATAATAAATTAAATATTTTATAATTTTATAAGTTACACCAATCACATATATTTTAACATACTTATTCTTTATTTTCAGGTATAAATAATTGTTTTATTTATTTTTTGTTAGACATATTATCAAAAATAAATTTGATATATTTTTATACAAAAATTTATTTAAAAGAAATTAAATTATTTTAAGTTTGATTATTTATTGATATTGGAAATCATTATTATGTATTTTTAAAAATATTAACTAATTAAATAAATATGTTGAATTAACTTAAATAATTGAATTTAATATCACTAAATTTAGTGCCAAATAAATATTGTTTTTCATAAATAAAATTCATAAGCAATTTTTTTTATATTAATAAATAAATAAAACTATCACATTTTCATGTCACACTCGCAGCTTCCTCTTCTGCCAAAAAGCTGACATTTTCGGCTTGTGTTTGGGCTAAAACAATTAAGTTATGAAGCCCACATTAAATTATAAAGCCCAATTAAATAATAAGCCCACGACGGACTAGTTCTTAATCGATTCAAAACTGGTCACTGAGCGCGAAAGAGTAAGAAGAACGTGGGAGGATAGGTGGAAATCGTGGCACGAGTGGGAAAGATCATGGGCTCATGGGGGAGTGGGAAGAAACGGCACAGCGCTAGAAAGAAAAATGGATCGGCAGACAATATGAACAACACAACTCTACAGCAAAAACTTGCAAAAATTCAATCTTCAAGCGATAGTTTTTAAAATTTCTAGCATATTTCTAGCATTCTCTCGTTTTTAGATTTCAACAACTTTATATTTATATGTTTATGTCTTGTAAATTCCTACGGTTTATTGAAAATATAAACAATGTCAGGTGTTTATTCCTCAAATTCCAATAGTTTTCTTCATTTTGGCGTTATAGTTGTTTTAGGAGATTAGAACCGACGGTCAAATTTAGAATTCACTTTCGTTTGTTTTTAGAAGTTAGATTTTTATCATTTTTACACAAATCGGTGCATTTTCGCACCTGGCACGCCCGCAAATCAAATATTGTGCAAACATATTTTTGGCACGCCCAGTGGGACCCACTATGCCGCCAAGAAGAAAAGAAAACGTCAACCAAGGGGATGGGGAGTCTCAACCAAGCCAGGAAGATCTTCACGCTCCACTGACAGAACAGCAGGCTGCTGAAGAGACGACTAGGGAGTTGGATTTGCATCCAAGTGATGTTCCAGAGATGTCTGCTCATATTTCAAACCGGTTGGTTGAAGAATTGACTGCGATGAAAATTGAAGAGATATCACAAGCACTGTGGGGACCCGGACGCTAAATCATTTCCTTAATCGTTATTAATATCAAATACACAATTAAGTAATGTGGGACATAATTTTTTTTTTTAAATGCAATGCGGAAACGTAATGTACATATAAATCTAAAAGTACAAGTCCTGTACTAAATACATTTATTAGGTTCAACGACATATCAATGCTGAATCCTAATCTACTTCTGAGCCCGGATCTCCACGCTAACTAGTACTGACTCGTTCTCTTCTTGATCCCGATCCTGTCCCACCTGTTGTCATGCACACATACAAACAAGACAACAGCCGGATAACTCAGGTGAGAATTTCATTCCCAGTATAAACCATGTATACATGCAATCATACAGACAATATAAAAGCATATAACAGGCATTCATAACATGTATCAAAATCAGAAACATAAATCAAATATTCATCACATGTATCGAAATCCGGAACATGAATCAATATCAATAACAAATCATATTCTAAAGATGTACCATAATCAGGACCATAATTCAATATCAAGCAATGAATCACTCCCCGTGATTCTCAGACTCAGACTCAGACTCAGTCCTAATCTAGGGATCCCGAGGTCTGGATATTGACAAATATATCGAATCTCAGTCGATAGGAATGAATCAACCCTAAACGACATCGATATAATTCGTATATCCAGTGTTTGGGCGAATCGGCCGCAGAATTGACGAATCAGCCAGGGACTAGGCGAATCAGCCACTGACCAGACGAATCAGCCGGTGATTAGGCAAATCAGCCGATGACCAGACAAATCAGCCGGTAACTACTACATACATTGTCTATGAATCAATAGACTACAAACATCAATCTCATCAATTGCAAATATCAATGCAATAAAATAAAGTATGTGATTTAGGGAAACTCGAGTCAAACCTCACTCGAGTTGTGCAATCCCAACTCAACATTAATTTATACCTTTCGCTTCTCGGTCTGACGAAGACGAAGTCTCGAATTCAACTATGTCCATACCCAATCTGGTAATGACAATCGAACAGGTACAATATCAATATACAACTCAATTCAATATCTGTTCTGATCAATACTCAAATCAAAACACAATCTGATCAATGTCAACGATACAACAATACCATCTCAATCAATACTGAATCTGATCAATATCAATCTACTGATGTTTCGACGGCATAATAATACAGTCTCGATAACCCCGTCAATCTCAACATCACAGATATAGTATAAGAACTCATAATCGATATTGGTACAAGTCAGAATCTCAACAATACAGACAATAACCTCAAGTCTGTGCAATCTCGATTATATCGGTTCTGAAAATCATAACAATTTCTTAAACAGTCTGTTCTTCGATCTGACTTCAATTCTACGATGCCTACTATATCAGAAACACCATATATGATTCATATTCGATTTTGACAATATCATAATTTCAAATCGTATCTAAACGTAACAAAACTTACGTCCAGTTGAAGCTCTCATCAATAGAAACTCAGTACTGAAGTCGGATTGAAAATCGGACGGCCGGATCTTTCAGAAACGTCAAATTTCTAAACTAAAAGGCGTAAGGATTTTTTTCTCGGAGCTTCTCGATTCCTTTTTCTCGTTTCTTCTTTACTGCCAAACTGAAGGGATTTCATTTATATATATCATGTTGCATGAATTTGAAACGTGGCAAACTTTCACCAAACTTAGGTGGCGCTCGGGCGGTTAAACATTACCGCTCGGGCGCGGAATGTTCTGCCCGGATGCTTAGCTGTTGTCCATTGGCGCTCGGGCGCCGCATCTTCTGCCCCAAACATATACTTGTCGAACCATGGCGCTCGGGCGGTCAAAACTACCGCTCGGGCGCCGGTAGTTATGTTCAAAACTTGTGTAAGTCATATGCTTGGCCCAATCCGGTCTTGGACTGATCCGTCGATAATCACATCAATTCAAAATCAAGAATCTCAGCTTAACAGAATCAAAATTTCGGGCATTACAAGCAATGTCCAAGGCTGTGTCTGATTGCTTGAAGACAGTGTTGGGTAAACCGAACCAGTCAACCAACAAAGAGCAGAATGTAAATGACAAAGAAGGGAACCAAGGAAGCAACCAAGTCCATGAGTTTGATCAGGGAGTAGGAAACTCGAGGGCTGGCGATCCTCGCCGCTCGGAGTTTATTCTCCCAAATCAGCCAGAAAGAAGGTATACACCACCTCACAAGAGAGAAGAAACCTTAGGAGGAAGGGCTCAGCCATATCCACGTGCTCATGGAGTGGGGAGTTCAAAACAACCGATGGCTCAAGTCTACAGCGTGACAAATCCACTGTACCAACCGGGAGCTTATGATGACATATCACACATGGATTATCCAGGAGTAGATGGGGGTTTCCCAGGAGGTAATGTTGGTTTGAGTGCAGGGTGTCAAGCTCGGGGGCAAATCGTTACCATCACCTACTCCCGGCTCGGAACATTCACATGGTTGATCCAGAAATGGTGAGAGAGGCTGTTCAAGAGCTATATGGGCCGGCTTTGAGGCAGATAGGCCGCCCAGAATTCCACAAGCCCTATCCAGAAGACATAGACGTGAATAACCCGTACCCAAGGGGTTATAGAGTTCATGACTTCAGTCTATTCTCTGGGAAAGATGGTCAGTCCAGCATGGAACATATAGTCAGGTTTACCATCCAGTGCGGGGAGTTAGCCAACTTGGAGAATTTCAACAATTTAAAGTTGCGGCTATTCCCGAATTCTCTCACAGGGACTGCATTTGCATGGTATGCTTCACTCCCCAGAAATTCAGTGATTAGTTGGCAAGAGATGAAAAGACAATTTCACATCCAATTCTATAGAACAGAGCCAGAAGTGTGTATTGCAGATTTGTCCAGAGTAACCCAAAAGAAAGGAGAATCTGTAGAGTCTTTTATCGACAGGTTCAAAAAGATGAAAAACAGGTGTAAGGTGTTCTTACCAGAGACCGAGGTCGTGAAGATGGCACAAAAAGGGCTGGATTTTGAATTAAGGAAGAAATTCCAGGGAATGGAGTTCAGGGATTTCTTTGAGCTAGCTGCCAAAGTGGCTGAATACGAAGAAATATTGCGGGAAGAGTCATACAAGAAGAAAACTGTTATGGGGTCTTATTATCAGGAGGTGGAAGATGTGGCATTGGCAGAAATTCGATCAGCTGGTTCTTGCACAGTTCCCCAGCTAAAAAAAAATCCATCTGAACTTGAAAAGAAGAATAGCTCCCAACTCCCCAAAGACATGCAGTATACATTTGATGGACCGAAGAAGTTTTCGATTTCTTGGCAAAAGAAAAATTCATCACCTTTCCACCTGATCATAGGATGCCACCCACAGAAGAGCTGAAAGGACGAGAGTATTGTAAGTACCACAACTCCTACAATCATGCTACTAAGTCTTGTTGGGCGTTCAAGAACATTTTTCAGGACATAATTAACAAGGGAGTCGTGAAGTTCCCTAACAAACAGGAGTCTATGGCGGTGGATGATGATCCTTTTCCCCCAGTAGCTTTGGTCAATGTGAATGTGACGTATTTGAGAGATATTCTCGATGAGAAAAGAAGCTGATCCTTTGCAGTGAAAGACCGAATAATCAAAAAATGCTGGATCCCTAAGGGTCAATTGTATGAAGCCACTGGAAGGTATAATACCGATCGACTAAGAACAGTTCAGCAGCGTGTAACCAGAAATGTTGGCGAATCCGCGGCCTCTAGGCCGAGGAACCAACAGTTCCTTGAAAGACCAGTGGTGGAGAGTCAATGGTTTAGAGGGGAGTCATCTCGCAAGCAGCGCCAAAGGTATTCTAACATGAGGAATGCATATGAAGTTGAGTCGCAAAGGGTGGAAACCAGGAAAATATCAGCTGATCAAGGCAGAGAGCGGCGTGCATATGAAATCTCAAGAGAAAAAATGATTGAAAGCAGAATACCAAGGCCCAGGTACGTCCTTCCAGCTAGAGGGGAGTTCAGTGAGTCTTGGTGGGTGGCCCAACACAAAAATTTTCCTAGGCCACCGACTAGGACTCAAAAGAGACGGCTGTTGAGGGAAAGAGCTATTGCAAGAAGAGATGAGCCCGCTAAGTTGAGAAATGAACCCACAATTGCTGTTCCAGTCTCCATGAATCCAGTGGGGAGTACATCCAAGTTTGGAAGATCGGCGACTGAGGATAAGTTTGTAGAGGATGATGATGATTTGTTAAGCGAAGAGGATGATCAAAAAAGAAAAACAATTAATTTTTGCGTTGGAGAGTTTCACATCACTGTGGATTGTGCCACAGGAGTGGTGATACTACCAGAGAGGTTTAGAATGATAGAAGAAGAGAATGGGGAGTTGATGTCCCAAGAGTCCATGCCAAGGGAAGAGCATGCAAATAAACTCCCTGAAGGGAGTTCAAGAGTGATTATAAAAGAAGATCACCCAAATAAGCCTAAACAGGTGATACTTGAAAAGCCTACACTGGCCATGACCAAGCACATAAGGCCGTTGTACATCAAGGCCCATGTCAATGGGAAGCCGGTGTCTAGGGTATTGATTGACAATGGTTCAGCTGTGAATGTTCTTCCGGTAAGAATGTTAAAAAATCTGGGCAAAACTGAAGAAGATTTGATTCCTTCGGAAGTTTCGGTTGCTGCACTTACAGGTGAAGCCACCAAGACCATTGGGGTATTCCCCGCTGATGTTACCGTGGGGAGTATGTCATCTTTGTGTGCATTTTTTGTGGTAAACTCGTCCGCCAACTTCCAAGCGTTGTTGGGCAGGGATTGGATCCATGCAAACCAGTGTATCCCATCCTCAATGCACCAACTTTTGTTATTCTGGAAAGGGGACGATGTGGAGGTTGTGGAAGCAGATGGACAGCCCTTCCAAACAAGTGCAAGTACAGTGGAGGCCAGATATTACAATGGGGATTTTGGGCCTATCAAAATTCGCAGCAATAGCAAGAAAGAAAATCTATTGTACATGCAAACACCAACTCCAAGCTCGGTGTTGGAAAGAATCCTCAAGCCTACTGTTATCGTGCCGCCTAGGCCGATAATTCAGCCGCTGATTGAGGAGATTGATGATTGATTTGAACCAAAAAGAAAAGGAGGTAGCTGCAACCTCCATATGGAAGGCGCATGTGCAGCAAGTACTGGATAAATTAAGGGAAGAGGAAGCATGGGACACCTATGGAACTGAGGTTGTCCAAGAAGAAGAGTACGAAGAGGATGAACTCCAAGTTGATAAATTGTTGATGGCGTCATCTCAAGTGGAAGATGGCCAACATGAAGTGCAAGACCCGTTGGAAGAGATTAACTTGGGGGAGCTTGAGGATCCAAAAATGGTGTATGTGAGTAAGCTACTGGAAGAGCAGTTGAAGCAAGATTTGATCAGTATGCTGAAAGAATACAAAGATTGCTTTGCATGGAGTTATGATGACATGCCAGGATTGGACCGGAAATTGGTCGAACACCGACTTCCACTCAAAGATGGTTTCAAGCCATTTCAGCAGCCATCTCGTCGCATGTCAAAAGAAGTTGAGTTGAAAGTGAAAGAAGAAGTCGAGAAATTGTTAAAGGCCAAGTTTATAAAACCAATCAGATATACCGAATGGCTTTCGAACATTGTGCCAGTCATGAAAAAGAATGGCAAGGTTAGAATATGCATCGACTTCCGAGACTTGAATTGTGCAACTCCCAAAGATGTCTATGTGATGCCGATACCTGATATGTTGATTGATTCAGTGGCTAGACATGAGTTGTTATCCTTCATGGATGGATTCTCAGGTTACAATCAGATCAAAATAGCAGAAACTGACACTCACAAAACTGCATTCAGATGCCCAGGAGCTGTTGGTACGTTTGAGTGGCTTGTCATGCCATTCGGGCTAAAAAACGCAGGGGCCACGTACCAAAGGGCTATGAATTCGATCTTTCATGATATGATAGGGCATCATATTGAAGTATATATAGACGATATTGTTGTGAAATCCAAACAAACTGCTGATCACATTGAACACTTGAGGAAGAGCTTCCAAAGAATGAGGCAACATGAGTTAAAGTTAAATCCATTGAAATGTGCCTTTGGTGTGAAAGCAGGAAACTTTTTGGGATTTCTGGTACCTCAGAGGGGAATTGAAGTGGATAAAAACAAAGCCAAAGCTATTATAGAAGCAAATCCGCCTAGAAACAAGAAAGAGTTGCAACGCTTCCTTGGGCAAGTGAACTACTTGAGACGTTTTATTTCTAATCTTGCAGGGAAGACGAAGGAGTTTTCACAACTGTTGAAGCTCAAAGACAGCAGGGAGTTCAAATGGGGAGATTCTCATCAGAAAGCATTTGATGTGGTAAAAGGATATTTATCCAATCCACCTGTTCTTATGCCTCCCAGGTATGGAATGCCCCTTAAATTATATATCTCTGCTGCCCATGAGTCAATTGGATGTTTACTAGTTCAAAAAAATAATGAAGGAAATGAGCAAGCCATCTATTATTTGAGTAGATTCCTTACTCCAGTAGAGGTATAATACTCTGTGATTGAAAAACTATGCTTAACATTGTATTACGCATGTACGAAGTTAAGGCATTATTTGATTCAATCAAGAGTGTTTGTGGTGACTAAAACCGATTTGATTAAATATATGCTTAATAGACCCATCCTCTCTGGGCGTATTGGCAAATGGTCTTTAGCATTGGCCGAGTTTACATTGATCTACTACCCCCAAAAATCACTAAAAGGCCAAGCTATAGCCGATTTTTTAGCTCATCATCCTTCACTTGATGAGCCTATTGGAGAGCAGGTTGGTTTTCCGGTTTGTGGAATAGAAGTTCGACCATGGGAGTTGAAGTTCGATGGATCAAGGACAGAAACAACAGCCGGAGTTGGTATTGTGATCACCTCCCCAAGAGGTGTGAAAACCGCTCTATCCTTTAATTTGGGTTTTCCATGCACCAACAATCAGGCGGAATACGAAGCACTGGTCATTGGATTAGAAATTCTGAAAGATTTAGGGGCGAGGGAATTGTTAATATCAGGGGATTCTCAGCTGGTACTCAAACAGCTGTCAGGGGAGTTCAAATGCACAAGTTTGTCCTTGGCTCCATACTATACTGCGGCATCCCAACTTCTAGATGATTTCGAGGAAGTGTCATTAATACACGTCCCAAGACAAGAAAATTGGGAGGCTGACGAGTTGGCACAGGTTGCTTCGGGATTGAAGATATCTCCAGAACTTACACACAGGCTAGTGTTGATCCAGAAGAAAAACCACCCTTCAATCCAGCAAAGGGGAATTCAGGTAGACACGCTCAATTTGGATATAAACTTAGCTGGTGACTGGAGAGATGACATAAAACAGGTGTTAGAATCAACCGGGAGAGATATTCCACATGGTTTAAAAATGAGAGCTCTTAATTACGCCTTAGTGGAGGGAGATTTGTACAGGAAAGGTTTAGATGGTTTGCTCCTCAGATGCATAGGTTTTCCAGAGGCTTTGGAGATCATGAAGCAAGTTCATGAGGGAGTGTGTGGAGCGCATCAATCTGGAGTGAAGATGAGATGGTTGATAAGGAGGTATGGCTACTATTGGCCATCCATCCTGAAAGATTGCATCAAATATGCTAAGGGATGCCACCCATGTCAGAAACATGGGAACATCCAAAGAATTCCGGCGGATGAGCTCCACAGCGTTGTCAAACCATGGTCGTTCAAGGGCTGGGCCATGGACTTAATAGGGAAAATCTACCCAGCATCATCTAAAGGCCACTCTTTCATCCTTGTGGCCACGGATTTTTTCACCAAATGGGTAGAAGCAGTGCCTTTGAAGAAAGCAGAACAAGTGGATGTCATTAACTTTGTAAAAGAAAATATTATTCATAGGTTTGGAATCCCAGAGTTGCTGACCACGGATCAGGAAACTATGTTCACGGGCTCAGATATGAGGGACTTTGCAGAAGATTATGGAATCAAATTACTAAACTCGTCCCCTCACTACCAACAGTCCAACGGGCAAGCCGAAGCGTCAAATAAAGTGTTGATAAAGATTCTACAAAAGATGATGGAGGAGAATCCCAGGGATTGGCCAAGGCTATTATCAGAAACTTTGTGGGCGTACAGAACATCCAAGAGGACAGCCAATTCCCTTACTTTTGGCCATGATGCAGTGCTCCCATTGGAGATTATGGTGCCATCAATGCGAGTGGCAAGGCAAAATGAACTCCCCCTTGAACATTATAATGAAGCAATGATCATGGAGTTAGAAGAACTGGATGAGCTGAGAATCCAAGCGTACAATGCTCTGATATTACAGAAACAGAAAGTGACAAGGATCTATAACAGAAGAATCAACAAGAAAAACTTCCAAGAAGGAGATATTGTGTGGAAAACCATATTGCCCCTGGGGACAAAGGACAGAGACTTAGGCAAATGGTCACTAAATTGGGAAGGACCATTCAAGGTGCACAAGGTCCTAGATGGCAATGCATATTGGCTATCAAGCGTAGATGGCCAACCACACAAAAGATGTATAAATGGCAAGTATCTAAAGCCATACTTTCCAAACATGAGGGATGAAATAGGAAACGCAAGTGAGTAAAGCAAGCAGGGAGGCTGATATCCAGCAGGGAGTTGGCCTTTGGGCCACTTTGGCATACCTTTGTTTTTTACTATTTGCATACTGTGAAATATGGAGAACAAAGTGGACTCTATAGCCACTTTCAGGGACCAAATTTTGTTTGAACGGTGATAATTCGAGTCCACGGTAGCTTTCGGGCTGCTTGAAAGGAAATTAAGTGTGTGGGGAGTCGGCCTTATGGCCACTTGAACATACATTTGGTTGATGTGTCTATTATTATTATGTTATGGGAAATCGTTGACAAAGTAGGCTTGCTGGCCACTTTTATATATGTGTAGTTACTTCGAAACTTTATGTGATGTAAGCCTTAGAGCCATTGATACGAACGTTCGATTGGTCATGATTTGATAATGAGACTGATGAAGTAAAATGGGACATGCAGCCATTACATGACTTGATTGTTAGCATTTGCAGTTATAGACCATGAAGTAGGCCTTCAGGCCACTTAGCATGTGACAAGAAAGAAAAGCACCGAGCGGGGAGTTGATGCTCACCAAGCAGAACAGCGGGTGATAAAGGAAGAATAGAAAAGAACAAGTGCATTATGCGAACCCCAAGAAGATCCAGAGGTTGACTTTGGTATAAAAATAGGCTATCTATCCATTTTGTATGGTTTTTGGCTTCATGTTGTAAGATTTTGCTTTAAATAGGCTTTAGGGCCACTAATGTAAATATTTGGTGGTTATGATTCAAAAAACAAGAAAGATCAATTAAAGTTGGCCAATAGGCCAACTTTTATCATATTGAATTCATTTTGTCTCAATAAGTAATCAGGAGAGGAAATAATCGCAAGCGGGGAGTTTTAAAGCCAACTTATGGTTTTGCTTGAAGGTATTGAAGTGAGGTGGGTTAAACATCCAATACACAACACCCCGTACAAATCCACTTTCGTCCCACATCCAGCACCCAACAACCACAACACCAATCCAACAGTCAACAAATATGAAGCGGAATCACCGCATGCAAGAACAATGCATATACGTGTATGCGGGAAAGGGGTCCGACTGAAGTGCAAATGCATATACGTGTATGCGGGAAAGGGATCCGACTGAAGTGCAAATGCATATACGTGTATGTGGGAAAGGGATCCGACTGAAGTGCAATGCATAATGTTAGGGACGAGAGAATCGTCTTGAATGGACGTGGCACATAAGAGCATATATGCAGCACATAAGAGCACATAAAGGTTAAGTATTACCTGTGTTTCAGAGAGCCCCAAAGGACACCAAGGCTTAGGTGTCGATTACGCTGGAAAAATGAAGCCAACCCATGGCCAATTTGCAATCCTTCATTACCTGCTGAGAATAAACGTGTCTTTGTACACAAAAGAAACCAACAAAAGAAAGGGCAGTAAAGGCAGATAATCAAATCTAAAATAGGGGAAACGACAGTAAAGTTCCTACAAATGTGCCCATCAAACGAACGAAATACAAGCGGCTGTTTCAAAATTAATGCATGTCAATCAACTAAACGAAACAAGATCAAGAGAATAAAGCACGGAGCTACTCCCACTTGGCTAGACACTCCGACTGAGTGTTCTCGACCTCCTGAAGCTGTCTGGTCCAGAGTTGATAATCATCCTTAAGATTAAAGAGTTGCTGATCAATAGCTTGTGAATCTCTCCTGCTACCCAACAGAGTAACCTCCAAAGTCTCTGCTTCATCCAGCAAGGTGACCATCCTAGCTCGGCGCCTCTGGATTTCCTCCTCCAGTTTCTTAACCTCAGCCTCTTCCGCATCATAACTGGCCGCTGCTGCAACAATATGCTCACGAAGCACCTTGTCATGCCTGTCTAGCTCCTCTTTTTTCTCACGCGTTCTTTGGAAGGACGTGCGACGAGACATCATATCTGCGCTAGTGGCAAAGGCTGCATTGGACTGCGAAAATATGGTCGAAAGACCATCAAGTATGCTAAACTCCGAGGTAGCAAACTCTGGAGAAGTCTTAAGAATAGATATGGATGAGAGCATCGCCAATCTTTGATACTCCCCGAGCTGGTGCAAGCCAAGGCCAAGGAAATTTCGAACAGCCATCTTGGCATGAGCAAGAGCCTCTATGGATGGGGCACATCTCTCGAGAGTAGAAGTCACGGAGGAGACACTATCTGAGAAGCTCAGATCAACTTGGTTCTCCGGCTCGCCAATAAGTCCGACTCGTGCCCTACGAGACGAAAGATCCTGTTGAATAAATGAAGTTAAATTCAGGCATGAGCAGTGCCGAAAACATGCAGGACGAAGAAACAGTCTAAAGAAATTATCATGGAGGGAGTGGCCACAGCAGGCAATGAACTAGGAGGATTTGGGCTGAACCCGCCAGTAGATGGGAACTCCCACAAGACAAACATGTCATCCTCAGCTAAAGAATTATTGGTTCGTTCCTCAGAATCATCAAAATCAGGGATGAGTTTGGCACCAGAGATTCCAGCATGTGTAGACCCCTCTCCAAGTGTAGCAGTGTCAAGATCAGCCTTAAAAACTCCATCACTATCAAAATCTGTGGTACTAGGATCCTTGGAACTCAGCTGCTTCGAGACAGGAGGTGAATCTTCTTCGACAAGGACAATCGGATCATCAGGGGTATTACTTTGGTTAGTGATCAATCTAGTCGAACGGCGAGTCTGATATCGCCGATCCACAGTCCGGAGCCTAGGAATAGTCCTTCTTGTTGGAACAACTTTACGAGCGGCCTTTGTTTTTGAGGGTTGAGATTTTTGGGGCACTGTGACCGGGTCATTTTTGAGTTTCAAACTCCCCTGAGAATCCATTTTTGGGAGCTTGACAGCCACAGGATTGTCCTCACCGGAAGCCAAATCTCGCTTACGAGTACCTGTGGAAAACAACAAAAATTAAAGAAGTGGCAATTATTGGTAACAGATAAGAGTGTAAACATAAATGCAAACAAAATGATACCAGACCATACCAGGGTGGCAAATCACTAATGGAATCAGGTCGAGGTATCGAGACTTCCACCAAGCAATATATGGCTCAGTCGTTTTGTGATCTAACTGTATGATGGAGCTAAGAAATCTGTTGGGCAGCGTAGAGAGGAGCTGCACTGTGGCCTTGGAAAGTCTCCTAGAGGCCACTTCAGAGGCAATGTGTGTCAGATCAACCGGGAAAGATAGAGTAGCAGGTGGGATTGCCGGTGACAACCAAAACTGATATGGAAACAGAGATGGATTGTAAAACTCAAAAGACCAACTTGATGTGTCGTTGTATGGTGGACGGGTAGAAGAACAATCCACCACCAACAATCTCTGATGAATGTATTGGGTTAACAGTAAGGCAGCAACGTCATCAAGAGAACGATCACGGAAATCAGGAAAAGCTCCAACCCAAAGAGGCTGTGTCAGACTAGTGACATTGGGTCGCGCCGGCAGATTGAGTGATTCAAGTTTCCGATGCTGCAGATAATGCATCAAATCAGGGGCAGAAAGGGTCAAATGGCTCCCCATCAAGGACGTGATACGCAGCATGGTCGGGGGACCGGCAAGGAAGTCTATCACCCCAGGGAAATAAGAGAAAGCCCATATCTGCAGAAACCAGGATATTCCCCCCGATTTGGAGATAGGATCTTGACGCACACATTGATTCAGACCACGATATATGGATCCCAAAAACATAACGCCCAAATTGTAAACCTTACCAGTACTGAGAGAGCATGCCAGAGGTAAATATTCAGAAGAAGGTTTGCCAGACGAAGGGCAGAATATATAGTGGCAGACTAGCACCCAAAGAAACATGGTGTGCTCAACTTCAGAGAGGATATCGAGACGAGATGACCACTCTTTGACCACGGCCCTATAAGAAGGATAGCAGTAGCGGGTATGGGCCAAAGTAGGAGCGGCGGGGTCATCAATGAAATAAGGGGAGTCAGCCCCCAGCACAAGCAACCCCAAGAGCAAAGATATGTCATATAGGGTTATGGATAATGGGCCAAAGGAAAAGATAAAGACATTACAGGAAGGAGACCAGAACCTAAGGATACAATCGAATAGAATGGACTGTCTGGTTATTTTCATTTTAGAAATCGTAATCAGAGGCCATAATCCCTGATGGCGCCACTGCTGTCCAAAGTGGGGTTCCAAACGGTCTACCCATTCAACCCAACCATCAGGAACCCGAGGCCAAGACTTGAATCGGGATGGTTCGCTGTGAGGCAATAGATGTCGGGAGAGCAACAAGTCCCTAGAATGTAAGGAAGGCAAGGAAAAAAACAATTGATGGACCGGTGGGGGGGAATTGAGTGTCTGGATATGAAGGATGTCTGATAGGTCCAATAGTGGCGGAGGCGAGGAAATTCGTAGCTCTGGTCCTGCAATCCAAACAACAGATACATAAGAGCACTACGATACAAGAAGAAAAAGACAAACATATAGAAGAAATTGTCCAATACCCAGCCTTAGCGATAATCGCAGAAGAGTGAGAAACCCTGGAACCAAGTGGAGGATGACTAACAGCGGATACACCTACATAAAATACATTGTATCTCATACATCTTCGTCAAACCAATGAACTATATACCAAGGACATACCTGATGCCATAGAAGAAGAAATCACGGGAGTATTCATCACCGAGGCGATAATCGAAACTGGAATGGTAGCTGGTGTAGACAAAACGGCTGCTTCTGAGGATGGAGTTAACATGTTAGGTACAGTCATGGGGGAGGAGGACATGGCAGCTGACAACCTGAAAACCAACAAGAGGATAAGCGAAGCATACTCCCACATTATGTCCTAAGCAAAAGCATCACACACCTAGTTCCTTCATCACCAATGGGAGTGGCAACGGGGACGGAACTGGGGTCATGGGATCGCTTGGGGTCAAAAACCACTGCATGCACGCAAAAAATATTCAGAAAAATCAATTGCTACTGATGTATAGCACATGGCCAAACGATGGCCAATATACCGCACCTACAAAGCAAAGGCCAATGTATGGCCAGACAACACCGAAGTTCGAGAATTCAGACAAATAAGCATAAATGTTTATTGTACCACTTCTCAGAAATGAATCAGTACAAGACCCTAGTACGGGGAGTCACACTCTTTTCTCAAACACATCAAGATTAATCATACAAAGCAGGAAATAGAATTGCAAGTCAATCAAGACGACAAACAGTATTCAAGGAATCGAGAAATACTAAATGAAATTCGAGAAAAAGGAAGGAGAAATACCCATGGCAGTGGAAGGAAAAATCGGATGCGCCAAACACTCCTTGGAAGCGGGTACGGCCGAAGGTGGGATTGAAGGGGAAGACGGCCCAATGCTTGTTAGAAGACCCATCGACGACTCGACGACAGTGAGGAAAGGATTAATACCCATGGCACAACCGGAGAACCCAGTAAATGGCGGGGCGTCTGCGTGGACTTGAGAGGAAGAAGAATCCACGGTGCTGGAGTCACGAAGAGGCGCCAAAGGGTAGCCTCGAGCCACTGTTATACTCTCGGCAACCACAGCAGGGCCAGTGAACGCGATGGGCGGCGAGATGGAGGCGACGACTGAGACAGAAAACGCGTCCTCATCACTTGGTTCAGAAGGGCGCACCGGAGAAGAATCTTGAACCATCGTTAGGTCTTCGGCAACCACGACGTGGGTGGAACGACGGCAAACGAGGGGCGAATGGATTCGAAGGAACAACGATGTTCTGGTGACAGCCGGGAGTGATGAGCAAGAACACCGAGGAGAAGAAGAGAAAGGGCCGAAGATTGGGGATTTGAATTTGAGAAGAAATCGGCTGTGAAGAAATCCGATGGAGAATTGGGCTCGGCCCAAAGTTGCTAGCCCATCTCACGATAAATGCTTGCGGGCCGCTCCAAATAAACAAAAAAGAATTGGCTTATACACAAGCATTTTGGCCCACGGGCCAATGCTTGCGGGGGGCAATTGTTTGGGCTAAAACAATTAAGTTATGAAGCCCACATTAAATTATAAAGCCCAATTAAATAATAAGCACGTCACTAGTTCTTAATCGATTCAAAACTGGTCACTGAGCGCGAAAGAGTAAGAAGAACGTGGGAGGATAGGTGGAAATCGTGGCACGAGTGGGAAAGATCATGGGCTCATGGGGGAGTGGGAAGAAACGGCACAGCGCTAGAAAGAAAAATGGATCAGCAGACAATATGAACAACACAACTCTACATCAAAAACTTGCAAAAATTCAATCTTCAAGCGATAGTTTTTAAGATTTCTAGCATATTTCTAGCATTCTCTCGTTTTTAGATTTCAATAACTTTATATTTATATGTTTATGTCTTGTAAATTCCTACGGTTTATTAAAAATATAAACAATGTCAGGCGTTTATTCATCAAATTCCAATAGTTTTATTCATTTTGGCGTTATAGTTGTTTTAGGAGATTAGAACCGACGGTCAAATTTAGAATTCACTTTCGTTTGTTTTTAGAATTTAGATTTTTATCATTTTTACACAAATCGGTGCATTTTCGCACCTGACACGCCCGCAAATCAAATATTGTGCAAACAGCTTGATTATGAATTTTCTTGATATCAAAGCCAATATATACTGTCCTCCTTAATCATCCCCGCATTCGACACCGTTTATGCAACGCATGTGAGTCTCGGGGCTTCTCTAGTTATTCGTTTCTCAGATTTCAATCGCATGGGCAGACGCTTGGAGGCAACCAGGTATATGTTCTGCCGCCTATCTTGATCGAGTCTCGTGCATGAGGTTTTCTTCGATTTCTTGATTCTGATATCTAATTGATAAAGGGTTTTTTTTTTGCAAGAATATTGATTTGAAGGTGAAGGATAAGTCTTCGCCTTTTTGTTATTGGTTTGATTCAATATGATTGATGGCATGTCTTGTTTTCTTGATGCGGCACTGAATTGTGGAAGATTCCGGTGAAGGATGCGGCGGCGGGCTGCCAGCTATCGCCGCCCTATTCGGAGTAGGCTGTCATGGTGCATCTGGGCACTTCTGTTGACCTTTTTGTTTGCTGGTTTTCTTTTGTTCATTGTTCAGCATAACCATCGTGATGAAAACCACTTGGAACAGCCGGTTCTGGTAAGATTGGTCTAAAAATGCAATTTCCATGATAATTATTATGGGTCTTATTGTTTCTGGTTTTTTTATTTGGATTGTATGATTTGTATAGTTATTCTCCAAGTCCATAGAGTGCTTTAGCCTATTGATGTTTGATGTTGCATCCTTTTTATGATCCTCTATGTCGAATTCTTAATAATTAATGCGGTTTTAGACAAAGTGATTACTAGGACGAGCTTTGCGAGAATCAAGACTTGTTATCTGTAGATTTGGGAAGACTGTTTTATCTGTTGATTCCATGGAGGCAGAATCCTTAAAAGAGCTGTGATTTTTGGTTGAAATAATAGTCAATTGAGGGAAGGTATTGTTATTTTCTAGACTGGAAAAGTAGGTTTTCAAATTATTTACAAGAGTATTCTAGTCTCATTCAACTTATAAATAACTTTCAATGCAGCTTGTGTGCATACGAACCATTGTCGTCCGTGTAGCCAGGAATTTGGATCAGTCCCCTTTGCTATGTTATATCGATCTCTCATAAATGGTTAGTTTTGTGGTTGTTAACATTGAGGCCAAAAATCATTTGTTAGGTTAATGGAGCGTAGTACTTTTTGTCAAGATTTCACTCAATATGGAGTTGAAAGCGTTGATTGGATACAAGTACGCTTAGCCAACTAGCAAGAAACATCTTAAGTAAGAGGAACTAAACTAGTGCACATTTTTGCAGCTTAAGAATACACATTCTTATGTGACATAAGAAGCCATTTTATTTGGTTTCTATTTGGTACCTGAATATGGCTAGAATTATGCAAATTTGCATCGCTAGGACAAGAAGGGAAGAGAGCATTCGACACCTTATTTGTTATCTTGTTCAGCATGAATGAAATACTGCCTTATTTCTCCTGTAACGACACATCATTATATTATCATATTCTTATCATTTTTATGCTTCATGTGAGTATTTTTTGTTGGTCCTATTATTGCAAGCCCTTAATGTGTTCTGTATGAAATTTGGACCTTTCTCAAGAAAAAGTTTTTTTTGCCTCCAAATAGAGCCTGAACCAGCCACTGAGTTTGCATATTTAACATATATATTTCCGAATTTGAGTCTCCATTATTAGGAAGAGAGCATTCAACGTGCTTGCATACCATGTCATTTATCGGGTCAAACTTGCAGGCTGAGCCATTAATTTAATATTTTTTGTTCTTTAAAATCAATAATACGGTTATGCTTGAATTGGACGCCTCTTGTTCTTTGCTTGTTTTACTTGTTTTTCAGAAATCTAATTTAACTGTCTATGATTTAAAGACTCGTAAGTTCGTAAGTTAATAAATACACACCTCCTTGTTTTTCAGGAGACAAATACTGTGAGTGGCCGCATGATTCATAAGAATCGAAATTTTACCGAAGAAATGACATGTTCTAGATCATATGCCAGACAATTGGCAGAGCAAATGACCCTTGCCAAAGCTTATGTTATTATCGCAAAGGAGCATAATGACCTTCGTCTTGCATGGGAGCTTAGTTCAAAAATAAGAAGTTGCCAATCTGTGCTCTCCGAGGCTGCAAAGAGAGATGAGCCTGTATCTCTAGAGGAAGCCGAACCAATCATCAAAAGTTTATCTTCCATCTTTTTTAAAGCACAGGATGCCCATTACGATATTGCAACTACAATAACGACAATGAAGTCTCATATTCTAGCCCTTGAAGAATATGCAAGTGCCGTGACTGTTCAGAGCTCAGTGTATGGACAACTGGCTGTCGATTCGCTACCCAAGAATATTCATTGCATTGAGATTAAACTCACTGCTGATTGGCTTCAGAGCAAGTCTATGCAGGTTCTTGCAGAAGAGAGCAAGAACTCGCCACGACTGACGGACATGAATCTTTACCACTTCTGTATATTTTCAGACAATCTGATGGCCGTTTCAGTTGTTGTCAATTCTACTGTTTCTAATGCTGAACATCCAAAACAACTTATTTTTCATATTGTCACAAATGGAGTAACATACGGGGCGATTCAGGCTTGGTTCCTCAGTAATGATTTTAAAGGTGCTGCCATAGAAGTTCAGTCTCTCGAAGATTTCACTTGGTTGAATGCATCATATTCTCCTGTAGTAAAACAAATTCGTGATGCCGCTAGTCTTGAGCTTAAGTTTCACAGTCCAAAGAACCAGTCTTTACTGAACTACCTTCGGTTCTACATCCCAGAGATTTTTCCTCAGTTGGAGAAGGTGGTTTTCCTTGAAGATGACATTGTTGTTCAGAAGGATTTGGTACCTCTGTTTTCAATTGATTTACACGGAAATGTAAATGGGGCGGTTGAAACTTGTCTCGAAGCTTTTCACCGATTCTTTAACTACCTAAATTTTTCAAACCCATTGATCAGCACGAAATTCGATCCTCAAGCATGTGGATGGGCGTTTGGCATGAACGTTTTCGATTTGATTTCTTGGAGAAAGGCGAATGTGACTTCAAGATACCATTATTGGCAAGAAGAAAATGCTGACAGGTCACTCTGGAAGCTTGGCACTCTTCCTCCTGGCCTTTTAGTTTTCTATGGAATGACAGAACAACTTGATCGGCGATGGCACGTATTAGGATTGGGACATGACATGAATATTGATAACCGTTTGATCGAGACTGCTGCTGTGATTCACTTTAATGGCTACATTAAGCCTTGGCTAAAGTGGAGTATAGACAGGTACAGGCCCCTTTGGGAACAATATCTGTATCAGGATCATCGCTATATCCGGGATTGTGCCACAAGTTCATGATGATCTTTTAAGTTTGATGTGCATTGGTTAATTTTTGTGAAATGCGATGGCATCAGTGTAAAGTTAGAGCTGAAATTTTTGACATTTATGCAAAGGTTTTACCTTCACACATCCCATTTGAGGGAAATTTTCACATGATGGAAAGAAATTTTGCGGAGAATCACACTTGCTGCATTAATTTTTTTCGCATTTTTAAATTTTTCGTGGCAATCACATGTAGTTGGATCCATTTTTATTTGCATGATTCACGTAGGTTATTTTATTAAACTATTTTCATTTTTTTACTTTTTCGTATTATCATAGATAAAATGAAAATTGAATTCATACCAAAGTTATTGAATAAATTCGATTCAATCTGTTCGGATTGTCTGGAAGTTTGCAAAATATGATCGCTCGACATGGGTTTGCAAGTTCGTATTTGATCGAACCAATTAAGTTTGCCCTGACCAAGAAAAAATATGCTAAATTTATATTTTATGTATAAATTTAAGGGACATAAATTGTTATCTACTAAATCTCTCTACAACTGCCACACATCATGGTTCTGTCACCATCTTCAGTTCCTATGCTCACATTGAGCATAAACTAGTTGAAGTCAAGATTGAGGCAATTCATTACAGGGAAGTTCTTACGACATTAATCTTATTTATTCCTAGTTATTCAAACCAACCCGAGATCTTATTCGAAATGAATGAAACTAACATGAAAGGACTGCAACTGTAAGGCTTCCCCATTTAATTAGCTTCACCCAAGTGAAAACTGAGGAGAATAAATTTGAATCAAATTTATCAAAAACTAAATCTTTTATCAAAGCAAAAACTAAGTTACACGGCGAGTCAATATTCCATTACTGATTAAGCCAAAAACAGCAAAAAGGCCATCGCAACAATAAATACGATGATAAAAGCAAAACCAAGGAGTCTCAAGTTCCATTTCACAGCATTAAAAGAGAGAAGTTCCTTTCCCCTTCTTATCTCCACCAATCTCAAAATGCTTGCACCTCTGCAAAGTTAACTGCCTGTGAGTATACATGACAAACAAAAGTGAGCGCAAATAACAAGAAATAACCTTAATCGGATGCTGAGAAACATGTTTGCAACCCTGGCATTGTAGCCTCAGCACAATCTTCTTAGTTGTTTTTGCCTGGATGGAAAAGATAATAAACCAGTCACAAAAACGACACTAAAGAAAGATCTCAACCAGCAGAACTCCAAATTAATCAAATTTCTTTGTATCCTTCCACAATAATTATCATGACTCAATGTACTTTTATAAATATTTGGTTATTCACAAGCTACGTTGGTGATATGGTCTTATTTCCATTGTAAACAATATCTTAATTATAATATATATCGAGCATGTTTCACCTTCTTGTGGAAGACAGGCTTGGTCTGGCCACCATAACCTGACTGCTTACGATCATATCTGCGCTTCCCTTGAACAGCCAAGCTATCTTTTCCCTTTTTGTACTGGGTAACCTTGTGCAAGGTGTGCTTTTTGCACTCCTTTGACTTACAGAAAGTCTTCTTAGTCTTAGGAACGTTCACCTGCATATAGCAAATTACAAGTAAATAATACATATAATCAAGAAACAAACAAATTTGGCAAAACACGAACACTGAAAGTACATCACTGAAACAAATAAAATACAAATAAATAAAGTCATAACAAAAAAAAAAAAAAAACAAACAAACGAGAAAGAAACAAGAAAAAACCATAAACAACAAAAAAAAAAAAAAAAAAAAAAAAAAAAAAAAAAAAAAAAAAAAAAAAAAAAAAAAAAAAAAAAAAAAAAAAAAAAAAAAAAACCAAGCCTCCGAGATAGGAACCAGAGACATCCTTATTCATCTAACTAGATAAAATGAACAAGATGTAGAAAATCCAAAGTTTTTTCCACAAAATGGCCTGCCGGAACATGACCCGTCTTTCAATTCATGATTCCAGATAGCAACAACCAAATATTTCTAATAAAAAAACAACTGAATGAATAAAAATTAAGAACTATATAATACTGAGTAGGTAAAACCCACAGCTACAACACTTTATTCCATTTCAGGCCTGCTAAAAAACACTACCGATCAGATTGACTCAAGCTAAATCACCAACCATCAATACTATACAAATGAATACCAAAGCTACTTACTACTTACGGTACATTAAACTTCGTGGATTTAAAAATAAAATTCACATACATGTAAATCAACACGCATCCACCGATTAATCATTCCATTTACAAAAGAATAAGCATAGCAAAGGAAGCTAAAATGATAAAGCTACCATGGTCGGCGGCGGAGAAAGGGAGGCAGGAGAGGGGGGCTCGGGTTTGTGTTTAATGCCGTCTACAAACCCTAGCTTGAGTATTACTGAACAGGCCACATTGCAAATAACTATAACTCCCGTCGGTCCTTTATCTTTTTATTTAGAACATTTGAGTCCCTTCATTAAGAAAATTACGAATTTCATCCTAAATAACTTTGTTAAAAAAAAAATTGAGAAGCTTTTTTAAAAAATAAAAATAAAAATAAAAATAAAAATAAAAACAAAAACATTAAGTGCGGTAGAATATCATTTTAGTTCAATAATTTTTTTTTACTTAAGGAAAAGATCTCGATTTTCAAAATAGAACCGCATCTCAAACGTTTCGATGTAAGATAGACTATAATAAACTATCAACTAATATTAGTTCAATATTCGAAGTTTGTTATTATTATTATTGTTGTTATTATTCACATTTTATAAATTGTATTCCTCATAGATGTTTAATTTTTTATTTACTATATTATATTCTTGTATTAGATTGATTACTTATCGAATTTTAAAATAAGAGAAGATTAAAATTGTGATTTAATCATTTGAAATCGAAATTATGTTATATACGTACACAAATGCCTCTGGATACCAAATTAATCGTTTAAAATTGAAATTATGTTGTATATATGTATGCCTCTAGACACCAAACTTATCACAAACAAGCAATAGCATTCTCTTTGTAGACTATACTAGAATATAGGGTGATTATTTGGAGATTTAGGATTGATCTATGATAAATATTTTTTGAAGGGTAGATGCAACTTTCAAAATCGCCTTTGTCTAACATTCGACCAACTTCGAACTTTCAATCTTGTTCAACAATCTTTTCTTTTAAATGTAAAATCTAAAAAATTTACAACTGTTCCAGAAAAATAAATCAGATTTATACAAAACACAGATTTCTCATGACAAGTTTTCTAGTCCCTTCAAAATAAGTGGACTTATGATTAAGAAGCATAAGGAATTACCAGAAGTGAAAATTATGCTTGTGCTACAGAACACCAAACGAACATATAGATGCAAAATCTTGAGCTTTCATGCCGAATGCTAGACCGTAAACTAAAGATAAGAAATTTCACTGACGAGAAAATTGAAATTTAAAGGCTGTTTAGCGCAATGTACTTTCAAGATTCTGTCATCGGAAAAGCCTTGGAACTGATCTTTTTGGGATCTTGCCCTCGAGTTTTAATCTTCTATATGCTTCTCTAATGTGGCATGGCCTGATCGGTCCGGTCTCTTTTCTCTCTGACATTACCATTCTTGCTGCAATTCAATTGCGCTTCAGTGCAACTTACAAGATAAATATTAGCGTTACATACACATTACTACAATAACAATGTACATTTTAGCTTTGAATTTCCCAAGGATGAGAAATAATTTCCAGGAGATTAAAAAAGAACCGAGAGGTATTAAGATTAACTTGGTATAGAAGCATCACGTATGATTTGAATCTTCAATTAGAAAATGGGCACAATGAGAGGGATCCATGGCGACGATAAAGTTCCAGAATATTTCTATATCTTATATGGATAAGTGCAAGTTAAACATACCTGTTTCAATAAGCTCCCCAACAAACATTTTTGCTATTCCAGATACAACAATAGTCATGGGTACTGAAATTTTTGCACTTCCAGTTAAGCTTGTTAGCAGCTGCAAAATACGGACAAAAATGGTGCCACTAAAGAAATGAAACCAGAAGTTGGACACTTATTTCGAACACCAACAGCACAACTAAAGGCCCCTCAGTACTCGTAACTGTTTTGCGATAAAAGTATTGGCTTGGATGGAAATAAGAAAAAGTTGATTCTTACCCGTTTCATATTAGATTTCTGAAATCCAGATCTTCTAAATGACTCGTACCGACTCATTTGCTCATCCGTAAACTTAGCTAAAAGAGCCCTAGAATGTCGGATGAAATTAAAAACAAGACAAGGAACGAAGTAATGCAAATAGTGCATGTTATAAATAACAAACAATCAGCCAATAGAACCACTTGCAAGTTGCAATCAACTAACCCATCAAGAAAGCATCACTACAGAAAGGATATGACAAAAAAAGAATAATTCAACTCACTGCATCTTAGCCACTTTATCAGGATCGCCACTAGATGACAGCTTTCCGAGCTCAACGTCCATGTTCTCTTCTTCCTCATCATCATCGTCTTCCTTAGGTTTTCCAACTGGACCGGCAGTGCCTATGGCTACTGTTACAGCTGAAGATGTTGACGCGTGTGAGGTATGAATATTAGCACTGGCATTAACATCTCCACGAATGTGACCCAATGAAGTTTGTGATTCATTCTCATCAAGACCAACAGGGGAATCTGGTGGTGATTCCTCTGGTTCCTCAAAAGCAATCTCAAATGGATCCTTTGATTTGTTCATGTCAGTGGCCTGTAAATTCCATCAATGGATATTCAAAATCAGGATGTAAGCAGTTTATGAAGTGCAAGATGCAATTACTATGATGTCAATTACATTATGATATTATGGAATATGGAACAAAAACATCACTTCACTTTTACACACTGTGGTACCTAAAACCAACGTTACCGCCTACCGCCTCAGCTGCCTAGACGGTTGAATTTTTTTTACCAATTTTTTATAAGTAATTATATATAATCATGCAATATAGTTACAAATAATTATAGTTTTTTATGTAATATATATAATTAAATAATACTTCATACAATATAATAAAATCTAGACAAAGTGTAAATAAATATATAAATACAAACTAACAAGACAATTAAGGTAGTGGCTGATGGCGGCGGCAGGTGGTGGAGGGACAGTTGAAACCAAAAATAAATGCCAAAGAGAGTGAAAGATGTTTTTATTATATCTAGTGTTTTTTAAATTAATTGAAGTTGGCTGGTTGCTAAAATTATTTGATTTTGGCAGTTAACTAGGATTTTAAAATCATTTACCTCCTCGGCCGCCTCCGTCTCCTGCTCGCCCGTCGGATAGCCTTGGACCTTCTATAGAGGCCGTCTTAGACAAAGGTGGAACGGTCAAGGCTCAACCAGGTCGACCACCATTTAGAACACGGTCTAAAACAGCACCTCTGTATCAATATTAGAAGGTCGCCTATAAATATGTCTCGACTTTATCCTGAGTTTTACATTACTCAATATGCTCAGAAGTTTAAAACTAATAATAATAAAATTATTCCATGAAATTCAAAACCCAGAGAAAGTAAAGCGAGAGGGGCGAAATGAACTTCTCAAACACAGCCAATTTATAAAAGGGCGAAGAAAAACAAAAAAACTGACCACGTTAATTGAGAAAGCCAGTTGAATGAGATCAAAAGTAATATGAAGAACAGAAAACACGTCAAAGTTAAGCAAAATATATCGTTTAAGCAATTTCTCGAACACCTAGGGTGCAATATAAAAGTGGCCATGGCAATTACATTTAAATTGAATCCTTCCAATAGATGCAATAGACACCGAGCATTAAGCAAAAACCATTTAACTTTAATTACTACGGTGAAAAAGAAAAAAAGACCATTAGAACACGAAGTATGAAAGAGAATAACCAACAGTTGAGTTGCATATCGGGCTAACAGCATCAACGAAGGATTCGTTGAATCAAGGTCCGCAGCAATCCGCCGATGATCGGAGGCGTGAACGGTGGTAGCAGGCGACGGAGCAATGGAAGGTTAAATAATCAAGATTGGGGCTTTGGGCAATTTGAGGCTAGGCAGGAATTTGTGCAGCCCAAGGTTCCTAATAAGTTTTATGGACGTAATCATACAAGAAAAAGAGATTTGGGATAATAACTTTGATCAAATTTTATTTTTAAAAATATCACGTCAATAAAAAATTTTAAAATATTTAATTAAAGTTATTTTGTAAACTATTTCATAAAAAAATTATATAATTGAAAAATACTAATTGCATAGTTATTTTAACTCGATTGTACTCGAAACTCGAGTCAAATATTAGAAGAAAGTAAAATATAAAATTTTTTATTTATTATTTCATGTATCATATGATAATTTAGATGTCACGTACATATACGTTGCAGTCGTTTTTTGTTGATAAAATTTTCTGAAATCAAATAGGAAAATTTATTTTATTTTCATAGTTTATAATTAATTTAAGTAATGATGATTTTTTTATTAAGATTTATTTATATAATTAGTTAGTTTGATTACAGAAATCATAAAGATAATTATTGAAATTTGAAGAAAATTTTGTTTTGTTTAAGTAGGGTGATAAATTTTATTTTAAAAGTGACGTATTTTATAATATGTTGTGAAGGGGGTGATTTGTTCATGGTCGATGTTCCTACCAAGCGACCAAAATAAATGTTGAATATCCTAAATTAGATAAAGAAGAGCATTTGAATTATTAGATAAACATTCATTTGTATTTTAAACTAAAGATAGATTAAATTATGTTGTTATCTATTGATTTGATTTTATAAGTATTTCCCGGTTCGATAAATGAATATCTTATTCATCATATATTTTCTTATATAAAACTACATGATATCTAGAGATGAACAGCTTGACCCTTTCTTCCAACAGTACCTCTCCTCAATGGTGACCACAAACCCGAGCTTGGGTGATGTGTCTCCACTCTCCATCACGTGTTTTAGATTTATTGAAGATTTGTAAACCAATGTAACTTACTTTGTCTAATGGAAGGACGCAACCAGTATATTTGGGTTGTCACCACTTCAAAAAGTTACAGATGTAGTTTAACTGCTTACATATGATGTAGTGGGCGATGTTGCTGATGAATACTTGAGAATAGGTGCATCGACAGTGTTGGAATGCTTGAAAACATTTTGCAGGGTGGTGTATGATATATTTTCTTAGCAGTATTTGAGGCAACAAACATATGAGGATGTTACTCGGCTAACTATTGAAAATGCTCAAAAGGGATTTCCTGAGATGCTTGGAAGCATTGATTGTATGCATTGGGCTTAGAAAAAGTGTTCAACGGCTTGAGCAAAACAATATCAAAGTAGACACCAAAAAAAACCTTCAATCATACTGCAGGCAGTTGCATCGAAAGATTTATGGATTTGACATACATACTTCAGCATACTAGGATGCAAACGACATCAATGTGCTGGAGATGTCCAATTTGTTCTTAAACTTTGCAAAGAGCAAAACCCCTAAAGTGCGGTTTAAGTTAAACGGGAACGAGTATAACATGGATATTATCTTGTCGATAATATTTATCCGTCTTGGACTGCTTTCATCAAAACTATCCATCAGCCTCTCTCGCAAAAAGTATAAAATTTTTGCACGATATCAAAAGAGCGTGAGAAAAAATATTGAACGAACATTTGATGTATTCAAAACACTTTGACATATTTTGAGAAGTTCATCTAGCATACGAGATCCAATTGATTTAGATTATATAATAAAGATTTGCGCCATTTTCGATAACATGATTGTGGAGAAAAAGAATATACTCGAAGATCGAGATTTCCCTGTTCGAGATAATGGTCACGAAATATAATAACAAGAAAATTCAAATTTAGCTTTCTATTCGATTAACAATTAAAAAAAAACTAATGATAGTTTGCGAAGAAAAATAGAAATTAATTTATGTATTAAAAACAAAAATAAATGTTACAGATGAGGAACCAAGCTCTTCTATGTATTACATTACCAGAGTCATATTCACAGGATAAAATTCTAATAATGTTGTATGGCAAAGCCTCCCTCTTCCCTCTCTAAACCCCTTTTTGATCATCTCATTTGGTTTGTTGCTTACTTGAAAGATGCAAAAAAGTTGATAGTATCAGTGAGAGCCCGAATAAAATCGTCCACATCCTCTTTAGTGTTGTAGAAATGGAGACTCGCCCGTGCGCTTGCATTGACTCCCAAATAGCGATGAAGGGGCTGAGCACAATGGTGACCTGATCTAATAGCTACACTATGCTGAAAAAAGAACATGGTAGGAATCATAATTTGTTACAAAAAGCCAAATGGAGATATTGGAAAGACGTGCTAAAGAAAACTGTGGAGAAGTGCATGTGATGGTTATGTGCACACTGCACAGCAGAGATTTTCATTTACTTATAAATTGGTTCTGATTCTTGTTGCTGATGTTCAAAGAATCTGAGATAATTTGCAAGAAAAGGATGCTGAATATGTACCTGTTGATCAAGAAAAGTGGCAATATCTGTTGGGTGAACATCTTCCACGTTGAAAGAACAAAGTGCTGCTCTGTAATTGGATTTTGAAGGTGCTGGACCATAGACACGAACATTGGGTACCGAATGTAAGCTATCATACAGATAGCCTGCAAGCTCTACCTGAAACAAAAAACAGAACAAACAAACAAACCTCTGTAAGCGTAAACTACACTAGATGTTCATTATCCTATAAATTAGTTATCATTTTAAAACAAATTCATATTTCTTGGAGAGAACAAAATCGTCATAAAGGAATGAGATTGTATCCTTAAGTAGACATGAGCAAGGTTATCAAAACCAAAAAAGATTCATTCACGTAAAATTAGTGACATTTTTATCAGAACATACCTCATAATCATGAATGTTCTGCATTCCAATGCCAGATAAATAGTCAATTGCAGCTCCTAATCCAATGGCTTCACCAATAGCAGGAGTCCCAGCCTCAAACCTGATTTCAATAGTAAAAAAATTATGAGAGAATAATACATCATTACGTACAGTGATCCAGAACAACATACAACCATACAGAAACTAGCTAAAATCATATATATCACTCAATCAACGGAATATTTCTGTACTGCTGATTCCCACATACCAAATAGTTGAGTTGGTTTGACTTGAAATACATTCTCGAACTATGATGGGTTTGCAAGTGGGTTCCTAAAAACATATGCTTTTCGACAAATCCAAGAGCGGCTTTTCAAATATGAGAGATAGAATTGGAAACTAGTACCTCATAAGAAACAACGTCTCAATCAAAAATAAATTTAATGGTTAGCATCAGCTTTCCTTTCAACGTGAGAATGTATTTTATGTCAGGGTGGTGGAACTTCAAACTAATTGCAGGAATCACAAATAAGATTTCTGATTACATTTGCCAAGCAACAAACAAAAATTTTAGTTCCAATTAAAAACTAAATACACACCCCACGGCAAATAACATCAGATAAATACATTTTTCAGATACAATCACGGTGTCCGACAGTCCGGTAATCACCCAGGTTGATCTTCATTTTCAATTATGAAACAATATTGTACACTCATTTTCCAAAAGTAAACTGAATCTAACAATCTCTCTTTCCACTAACTTTTACAGCTAATATAAGCCATTTTGAAAGTAAATGTCTAACCTGGACGGCGGTTCAGCGTACGTGGAGTGATCTAAATAAACATCTGAAATCATTTCACCACCACCTGAGAAGAGTGTCAATGATTTAGAGGGGCCAATCTAAATTACTGAACAGCGAGTATTCTCACTTTTGCAATTGGAATAAGAACTTTAGAGATGCTCAAATTAGGAAAAACAAGATTGTTGTGCGTGGTTAATCCTGAGAGGCTCACCTAAGAAAGGAGGCATGGCATACAAGAGATTGCTTTTACCATACAAAAATCCAATGCCTGTAGGTCCACACATCTGAAGCACTTTTAATGCTTAACTTCAAATAATCACTGATATGTTTCGAAGAAAAATCCATTTGTGAAACTCAAGTGTTAACACGTAAAGAAAGGCCTTCACCTTATGAGAAGAAGCAACTAAAAAATCAGCATCAAGGCTCCTCACATCAACCACCATGTGCGGAACACTTTGACATGCGTCAACGAGAACTTTCGCTCCAACATCATGTGCCCAACTCACAACTTGATCAATCGGAAGAACAGATGCTATGGGAGAAGAAAAGGAGAAAGAGGTGTAACTACAGTATACGTGAGGAATCAAAAGTCAGCTTCTTAACAGAATAAAAGTTCTTATTTTAAAAAATAAGGGTAAGGGAAATTCAGAAATCAATTCTAACAACAAAGCTATAAAATCAATTTTCTTCTTTTGTTTCAATAGGAAACAAAATTTGCTAAATTAAATTGAAATAGCAGCATTATCTAAACAACGGCAGAGATATTTACTAGAATCTTCTAGAATATGTAAAGATGAAGGAAAGACCGTGTTTCAACATCAAAATAATTTCTTTGAAGATATGATATGAACCATAGAGAGAGCACAGAATTCAAAAAAATAACTTACAAATACATATCCTTAGAAAATGACTTCACAAAGACTTTATGGGGTTGTGATGAATGAAGAATAAGCTATAGGTCTCAAGACAGCAAAATTGTCCCCATCGAAAAATCAAAGTGGCAGGAACGCCAACTTATTCTTTACGTAAAATGATATTTTGAAATTTTGGGCCACTGTTTCTAGTGCCTGTTGAGTATAAGACTATAGAGTGCTAGTTTCAGTGCAACAATTGCCATAGCTTATCTTCAACGTTTTACTTTCTGATGCAGACCCTCTCAACATATTTAGGCCTTACTATGAAGAACCACAATAACAAGCAGACTGAATAGAGCCTAAAAAGTAAAAACATTAAATGTCACAAACCCACTGAAAATGAAAAAGGAAGTACATTACATAATTTGGACTCTAAAACATGAATTGGTCAACAAAGGAATGAAATGAACTTTCACACATATAAATTAATATGAACAAACTTGAAAGAAATGAACCACAAACTCAGATTTTTGTTCGTAAAAAGCAAGTTCTTTAGTTTAACTAAGCTGTGCTTTCTCCAGACAGGCTACTCGGGTACTTGCATCATCATCACAAGAGATTTTTACTCACCTAGCACGTTTGAGACATGGTGGACAACGAGGAGCTTTGTCCTCCTAGAAAGCATTTCCCTTAGTTTTTCTACATCCGGAACTTCATCTTCTGTTAAACTCACAAATCTTAAAACTGCACCAGTCTTTTGAGCAACAAATTGCCAAGGTACAATAGCACTGTGATGTTCTGCAACTGTAAGTACAACCTGAAATAGCAAATCAATCACCCTTTAGTAATGTAACATGAAACAAGAAGTAAAAACAGCATAGATTAAACACAAATACACAGATTAAAACGTAGTCTAAATAGAAAGAAATATACATACGAAGTATTAACTAATAGATACTCAATGTAGCCCTCCTACATTGCACGATTATGCACATAAATCTAAGATTTTCATTCTTTCACCGATATCAAGGTTGACAGGTTATACCTCGTCTCCCTGCTTCAAATTCGCAAGGCCCCAAGTGTAAGCCACTAAATTTATGGCCTCCGTAGCATTTCTTGTAAACACAATCTCTCTACAATCACCAGCATTTAAAAAATTTGCTATCTTTGCCCTTGCTAATTCATATTCATCCGTAGCTTTTGCACTGCACGTACACACAATATAACTTTTAAAAAGCACAAAAAAAAAAACCCAGAAACAGATTAACCAGCCGCAATAGCATCGTATTCCAAAAAGAACTTCACCTTAAATAATGAATTCCTCGATGAACATTCGAATTATAACCTTCGTAATAGTTCTGCAAAGCCTTCAAGACATGCGTCGGCTTCTGCGACGTGGCGGCGTTGTCCAAATACACAAGCCTTTTCCCGTTCAACTCCTGCAAGTATATCAATTCTCCAAAATCATATCACTTCTTCAAATGAAGAAAAACAGACAAGAAAACGAAAATCGCGCAGCAGAACTTGCCTGGTGAAGAATGGGGAAATCGGGGCGGGTGCGGTGCCCGAGGGACTCGGGCCCGAGTTTTGGGTCAGTAGTAGGAGAGGCGACCGAAGCTAAGGGTACTGTGCGGAAGGTGCGGTTCGTACGATGTAGGCTAGGTTTCATCGTTCGAAGAGAGACTACGGCTTCCATTGTTATTACCATCGGCATTTCACTTGACCGTAAAGAAAGAAGCCACGGGGCTGTGATTTGTAGACTGCCTGCCACTCTATTTTTATTCTATATGCTCAAAATTCAATTTTAAATTTTAAAAATATAAATGAATTAAAAAAATTTATTTCAAATTGAACGAGCATGTTGCGGATAAATAAGTTGGTTCTTGAGTTTTTCGAATTAATTAAAAAAATATAAAAAATTTTATTTGAAATTTTTGAACTCGAGCAAAGTTCGAATTTTTTTTAACTGAATTTAAATCTAATAAAATTTCTTCGATAGCTCTCGGATTTTAATATTTTATTGATATAATATAATTATTATTAATAAATATATTTTTAGTCAAACTTTTATGGGTAAACTTCTCAAAAATCCCAAAAGCAAACTAAAATGTGTTTCCAGTCTCCATATAAGAAAAAATCAGTTTTAACTCTCTGATCCATTTTAATATATGTTTAAGGTCCCTAAATCACATGAAGTTACGTTGTTGCCCTTGTTATTTTTCGAAAACCCTTAAACACCCTCTTGTATTTGTTTTTATTTTTACGGTTCTCTCTTGTATTTGTTAAATATCTTCCCGACATTACTCCTCATAATTCCCAACGTCTCCCAAACTCTATCTACTTCATGTCACTGTGAGTCGGAGGAAATCTTGGCAAAGAAATCGAAAAACAGACAGACAAAATAGGTAAAAAAAACTTGAATACAAGAATCCGAAGAAGAGTATAGAACCAAAGGAGAGAAGAACGAGTAAATCACCACAAAAAAATATTGTGAAGAAAGTTGTGAAAGAGAAAAATCAGAGAACGCGGAAATCAGATTTGTATATCTCTGTAATTTTTAAATTGAACCCTCTTGTTATGATGTTGCTATTTTGTTTCGTAAATTTTTTCTTGTTCGGACAGTGAGTGCTCGAAATTTTTTCCCATTGATTAGGAACATTTATCCCCAATTTCTAGGGTTTTCTTTTTCATATTGTTATCAAGTTGGTTCTTTAGTTATATTGCATTATTTCTGAAGATTACAGATGAAGTTNATATATCAGACATAGATTTCTTATCTTTTTCTCATTTTCTAATGTAGAGTTTGCTATTGAGAAGAACCTTATTGAATCTGGTAATGAGCAGAAGGAGGAAAATGAATTATGTTCGAAGCTACTTTCACGTTGTTCCCCCCATATCTTTAAATCCGTGATGAGAAAACTGAAGCCTGTCTTAGGTGAGCAACAAATTGGTCGGATAAAAGATACGCCATTTGCGAAATGGATTGATCTCCATGTCCTTACGATAAGTAGTTCGAGAATTGATTGTGTTCTCAATAGATTTCAGTTTGATTCATGCTCGTTAGTTGTTAGTGAAGATATCACCATACCTTTTAGTTCAGCGGATTTCTCTATTATTCTCGGGCTGCGTCATGTTGGACAACCTGTTGATTTGGACCTGAAAGTGGATTCCAATTTTTTGTCTCGTCAATTTGAAGGAAAAGTAACTAATGCCAAACGTGCAGATATTTTTAAAAAACTAAAGACAACATGGCCATCAATATGGCAGAAATTTGTTGTTGTTTCGGTTGCACATGTTTTTTAATTGCAAGTTTGCTCGTTGTAGCTCTTGTGTTTGTTTTAATGTCCAAGTGAAATGGTCATCATGAACAATGTGTGATTATGCTTTGCGTGCTTCAATAATGTTTGTATTAATGTCTAAGTGAATTGCACAATATTTGTACCAGAATTTTGCTCATTGTATACCATATCAATATATATATATGATACTAGATTCAGCTAGTTTTGTGCTACATTTTTCTTCCATGTGATATAATCGGCCACAATGAATACAAACCAGAAAATGGACAACAAATCATCAACCACATGTACCAGTAGGTGTCCAGAACACAATAACAAATGACATATTATAGGAGCATCTAAATTCCAAAGTCATGAAATATTTGTACTAGAATTTTGCCCATTGTGTACCATATCGATATATATAAATATGATACTATATTCAGCCAATTTTGTTCTACATTTTTTCCCATGTGATATAATCGGCCACAATGAATACAAACCAGAAAATGGACAACAAATCCTCAATCAAATGTACCAGTAGGTGTCCAGAAAGACATACACCAGTGGAAGAAAAATAATTCTGAAATAATATAGCATTACACACCAATGGCACAAAATCATTCTGAAACTGAACAACAAATTGTATACATTACAAAGACAACACATGAAATGTTACAACAAAATTCAAATTCAAAAAATCATATAACACATAACAACTCAACACCAACAGTATGTAAAAACACAATAATCAACTCAAGGCTACAACGCCAATGCTGCCAATGGAACGGGGTGTCTCCTCTTGCGCACGTCCAAAATTGAATCCACTGTTGTCTTTTTTCTATATAAATTAGCAAAATTGTATCAACTGCAAGAAAATAACAAATGAAAATGAAATTTAAAATGGTCAATGAAAAATGAACAAATTTCTACGAGCACCATTCAAAAAAATCAAAAAGACAAAATAAGCTAGTTCATAGCTTCTTTGCAGCTTCTTCGATTGTGTCCTCGTACACGACTACACTTTGACAGACGTGATTGAATTTGGGATGGTATTCTTTGAGTCTTTCTACGCCCTGGCTGACTACGCACATCAGGAGCATTGATTACATATCCTTCATCGCCATTAAACTCATACATGTCAAATGTCAGTATGGGATTAATAATGCCCTTGTATGTTTGACGATACATATCAGTTTTGAAAAATTTATCACAGAAGGCGTATACCGACATTGACTTCGATTCTATGGCAGCACAAGCATGTTTGCAATGGAGCATATGGATCTGCCAAGATCTACATGAACAAGTCCATTCATTCAAATCAAACAGCACATGTTTTATCACCATCAACTACTTCAAACTTCCAACCACATGAACGGTACACTCTCAAGGTGCGAGATTCAATGTATGTTCTCATAACAGCATTCTCCTTTGCTGGGCTTAATTCTTTCACCATGCCTAATGTTGCTTCGCGTTGTCGATGCATCATATTCATTATTTGCAAACGTATATGGTCAACCATAGAAACAATAGGGAGATAACGAGCTGGTTTAACCCAATTATTCCAACATTCAGTGATGTTATTATTTATAACACCCCAACGATTTCCACGAAACAAAGCATTAGCCCATCTTTCAGGCTCAAACTTTTGAATAAATGCTATTGCAAGTGGCATTGACTCAAAGATATTATTCATGTGCTGTGAAAACTCATGTTGTGATGGGGCGTATACAGCTTTTTTGAATACCGACGACCAATGTTTTTTGTTATGTAGACGATAACTTCGCAACACCTGTAATGATAAAAAAAATTAATAAAAATTTTTTCTAATAACGGTACATACATTAAACCTATTTAATCATATAACACACACAAAAAAACATTAATTAATTACTAACTGTCTTCACAAAATTATCGACCAAGTGCCTCAAACAATACGCATGACGACTACCCGGAAACAAAAGTTGGATAGCCTTGATAATCCCAGGATGTCTGTCTGAGAAAAAAGTGAATATTTCGAATCCCGTTGTATGATGCGTAAGTATGACACATCTCAAATGATAACAAAACCATTCTCAATTAGAATCATTATCCGCATCTACTACAGAATATGCTAAAGTAAAAAGATCGTCATTGGCATCCTTTGTCACAGCAAGTTGCATACTTCCTTTTTATTTATTTTTTATGTGAGTGTCATCCAAAAATATCAACGGTCTACAACCAATAGCAAAACCAACTGCACATGCATTAAAACAAATGAATAATCGTTTAACTTATTATTTACCGGATCTATCTCACATTCAGCAACACTGCCAGGATTTGTTTCTCTAACGGCTTGGCCATATCATCTCAATCTATTGTAGCAGCCCTTTTCTGAACCGTGAATATCATGCATCGCTATTTCCTTGCCCTTCCACACCTTGCGATAACCTATCTGTACTCCATAGTTCCTATGTAAATCTCTCATCATTGAACAAGGACGATAAGAAGGCTCTCCCCTCAATTTATCCTTCAATACATTAGCAACCCAAGCTGCATCAGTTTTAGGATGCCCTCTACTACGTAAATTATCCTCTCCACACGAGCGTTGTAAATTGCATTTTTTAATCCCAAATAAATTGTCTGCTTTATGTCGAGAAGCATAAATCCTCCATTTACAACTTTTTACACTACAGATAGCGATAATCTTTTCTCGATCATTTTTTTTGTATAAATATGAACATCTGGTAGCAATCGAAAACTTTTTAATATAGGTTCTACATTATGCAGCATCCTTGAATATTTGCCCCTCGCCTCGGATGCAATGAAACCAAGCGTCAATGGAATTTTGTACGCGGGCATCTTCGAGCTCGTTATCACTACTGGAATGTGTGTCATCTTTCCTCAACCCTTACCAATATCATAACCATATATTCAGTAATAAACAGGTAAAAACTAAGTTCTCTAATGGAAAACATTAGTACTACAATAGATACTGAAAATTTTGGCATCAATTTACTTACTTGAATTAGTCTAACAAATACACAACACAAAACAACGATATTCTTAACTTTCAGGATTATTACTAAAAAAAAAAGTGCAATATGATAACAAAAAACATACCAAAATAACACAACATGCAAAATAAAACTAAATAACGATACTACCTCTCCACAGATTTTCCACCTCCAATCTGTTCTTTTTTCTCTGCCAAGAGTTCAATCACTATAAGCTTCATACACATATGAAGATGGATCATATTAAGCACATCATCAGCATCGTTCAACGTCACGTACATCTTATGTTGGGGAGCTAGGTATTGTAGACTAATAGATTGAGGATTAATCTCCTCGTTTTTTTCCCAAGACTAGCAAAAATATCAAACAAACTATACCCACTGAAAATGGAAATCACAAAGAGTTAGTTATTGAACTTGCAGGTACCAAGAAACGCAAGATTCGATGATGACCCAACTCCAGCAAATTCCATTACATAGAAAATTGAAGGACAAAAGTGAATAGAGATTGCAGACAGCGAAGAAAAATTGGGTGCAAAGTTTAATCTTGTTTAGTGAAAGGATTTAGCCACAATTTTTTCCTAAGATTTTCATCAGCAATGGGAAAAGAGCAGTGTTCAAGGGTTGAGGATAATGAGAGCCGATCCATTTGGGTTTCTGGGGAATGATTTTCATTTTTTGCACATGCCCATATAAGGGTATTTCCGGGTTTTTAAAAAATAATGAGGGCATCATTGTAACTTGTTATCAAGTAGGGATCTTAAACACATAATGAAAGATGTCAGGGAGTTGAAACATATTAATACTGACATAGGGAGTGGAAGCACATTTGGGTTTGATTTTAGGTATTTATGAGCAATTTACCAAATCTTTATTTTCTAACAATTGTTTAAATAACTCGCAACATGTTAAGTCTTTTGAGTCGGAATTCAAACTTAATCTCAATTTCGAACCAAATTGAATAAAAAAATATTTAATTGTTTGAGCTTCGAATCGAACTCAACAAGTCGAGGATCACTTTGTTTAATTTTCTTGTGACAAGAAATATTAAACCACTCTGTGACAAGAAATACTAAACCACTTGAATTAATTCACACCGACGTATGTGATTTAAAACTTGTGCAAACTCGAGGTGGGAAAAAGTATTTCATAACATTCATTGATGATTTCACAAGATACTATTACGTCTACCTATTGAAAAGTAAAGATGAAGCCATAAAAGCTTTCAAAAATTATAAGAATGAGGTTGAGAATCAATTGAGTACAACAATCAAAATGATTCGAAGTGATAGAGGTGGAGAGTATATCGCTCCATTTGAAGAATTTTGCTCAAACTCTGGCATAATTCATCAAACTACGACACCATACTCACATCAATCAAATGGAGTTGCAGAACGTAAAAATTGTACTCTTAAGGAGATGATGAACGAGTTGTTAATAAATTCTGGCTTACCTCAAAACCTGTGGGGGGAAGCAATATTATCTGCAAACCACATTCTCAACAAAATACCACACAAAGAAAAATATGAAACTCCATATGAATTATGGAAGGGTCGCAAATCATCTTACAAATACCTAAAAGTGTGGGGGTGTTTGGCTAAAGTAGAAATACTCAAGCCAAAACAAATTAAAATTGGACCCAAAACTGTTGACTGCATTTTTATTGAATATGCATATAATAGTAGTGCATATAGGTTTTTGGTGTATAAGTCAACGATTCTTGATATTAATGAAAGAACAATTATGGAATCAAGGAATGCAAGATTCTTTGAAATCAACTTTCCTTGCAAGGAAAGAAAAGAAGGTTCTATTAAGCGATCTTATGAATCTACTATTGAATCTAAAGAAATCAATGAAGAACCAAGACGTGGTAAGAGAGCTAGAGTTGAAAAGTCCTTTGGTCCTGAATTTATGACTTACATGTTAGATGATGAACCAAGAACTATTCAAGAAGCTCTATCCAATTCAGAATCTCCTTTCTGGAAAGAAGCAATAAATGATGAAATAGATTCTATCATGCATAATCATACTTGGGAGTTGACTGATCTCCCTCCGGGTTGCAAATCCTTAGGATGCAAGTGGATCCTTAAAAGGAAATATAAAGAAGATGGATCTATAGATAAATACAAAGCCCGATTGGTAGCTAAAGGGTTTAAACAAAAAGAAGGATATGATTTCTTTGACACATACTCTCCAGTTACGAGGATTACATCCATTCGTGTTTTCATAGCTATTGCTGCATTGCATAACCTTGAGATTCACCAAATGGATGTGAAGACAGCTTTCCTGAATGGAGAATTGGATGAAGAAATATACGTGGAACAACCCGAGGGGTTTGTCGTACCTGGACAAGAAAAGAAGGTGTGTAAACTTGTCAAGTCACTATACGGACTTAAACAAGCACCTAAGCAATGGCATGAAAAATTTGACACTACAATGAAGTCAAATGGTTTCAAAATCAACGAATGCGATAAATGTGTTTATATTAAAGGTAATGCAAATGCTTATGTAATTGTCTGCCTTTATGTAGACGACATGTTAATTATGGGAAGTAATGATGAGTTGATTATAAATACTAAGAAAATATTGAAAAAACATTTTGAAATGAAAGACTTGGAGTTATGTGATATTATATTAGGGATTAAAATCTCTAGAATGCCTGATGGAATTGTTTTATCACAAACTCACTATGTTGAAAAGGTACTTGACAGATTCAGCACCTTAAACATTCGTCCTGCTAGAACACCTATAGATTTAGGCGTTCATCTAGCAAAGAATCGAGGAGATCCAATCTCACAACTTGAATATGTAAGGATAATTGGTAGTCTAATGTTCTTGACTAACTGTACTCGTCCAGATCTTGCATATTCAGTGAACAAGTTAAGTGGGTTCACAAGTAATCCAAATAAGGATCATTGGAAAGCCTTAACGAGAGTGCTTGGATATTTGAAATATACATTGAACTATGGTTTGATATACTCAAAATATCCTGCAGTTTTAGAAGGATACTGTGATGCTAATTGGATATCTGACACAAAAGACTCCAAGTCCACCAGTGGATATGTATCCACAATAGATGGAGGAGCGGTGTCATGGAAATCTTCTAAGAAAACATGTATAGCTCGATCCACTATGGAATCTGAGTTCATTGCCATAGACAAAGCTGGGGAAGAAGCCGAATGGCTGAGAAATTTCCTAGAAGATATTCCTTGTTGGAATAAGCCAGTGCCTTCCATTAACATTTATTGTGATAGTCAATCGGCAATAGGAAGAGCACAAAGCAGTATGTACAATGGTAAATCTCGACACATTCGACGGAGACACAATACCATAAGACAATTGATCTCGAACGGGGTTATTTCTGTTGAATATGTGAAATCAAAATAAAACCTAGCAGATCTATTTACTAAAGGAATAAATAGAGATCAAATGTACAAACTGTTGAGAGGAATGAGCTTAAAACCCACAAAATAATAATATTTATAGCGGTAACCCAACATTGTGAATTGGAGATCCCAAGACCGTGGTTCAATGGGAAAACTAAGTTATAAATATTAGATTGAGTACTTGGAATAAGTAAAGGCTCATTCCTACAAAATCCAAGTAGAAAAGACCTGCAACATGTGGTGAGGATAAGTTTTCTTTAATGATTCCTATACCTAAAAGGTAGGGTATGGCAGGATACTCGAGTTAGGAGATCACCTATATAAGTGAGAAGTAATGGCCGCTTCAATGAAAAACACTTATGAATCTAAGATATGGTCCAGGGCCGAAATGGACACAACGTGAGAACAAGAATATGTTAAAATTATTATTGTGTAAATACTATTGACTTGGTTTACATAAACGGTTGACTAGTTCAAGACATCATGTCACTACTCAACTAGTAAATCCTATGATATATTACTAAGGAAGGTTCAAAGTCAAAAACTACCTATCCTAATGCAATAATAATTCACAAGAGCTTTCACGTAAATCTGCATACATGCATTAATTTCATTTATGTGGGAGATTGTTGGATAAATGAAGTAAGAAGAGTATTGAAAAGAAAAAGGAGTGGGACTTGTCCCACATCAAAAAAAGAGACAAGTTGAGTTTTCTTTATAAACTCTAAGTTTGAGTTAGGGGTTTGGGTCCCAAAGGGTACCAGAAGTTTTTAGAAGGGGGAAGACGATAATAGGCTGTGTCTTGGAGAAACGCGCGCGCGCTCGGCTCGGCTCGGCCCGGCCCGGCCCGGTGCGGTCTTTGGCCAGTATTATCTTTTTGTACAAAATTTATTTGAAAATAATTTTGTTGACAAACACCTACAACAGAAGCCAGCCTACAACAGTGTGAAAATATTTTTTACAGAAGATGCCGCGCATATGCGCGCCAGAATCCTCGCATATGCGTGAGACTTACTGTTTCTACGCACATGGACAGAACAAGGCGTGCATATGCGCGAACCTTTCTGGAAATATGCATTGCGGGCAGAACGAGGCGCGCATATGGACGCGCATATGCGCGAGCCTTTCTGGATATCTGGGCCGTGCTTGTTTCTGAAAATATGCGCGTCCCTTGGCTATCTTGGCATCTGTTCTTGGTCACTTTTGCACCAAACAATGTGTTCCTTGACTAGAATTGTTGCTCTTCAATGCATCCGGTCTGGAAAGACATGTCTCTTGTACGCATCCAATGATTGTTTATAAATAGTCACCCCATCCATCATTCAAAAGGTTCGAAAAATTCATGCCATCTAGTTGCATTTTATTCTCTTCAATACTTGAAAGTTCCTATATACTCTTTTTCGTTGATTTTGAGATTTTGAAGTGCTGCAAACTCTCGACGTGAAGTCGTTGTATCTTGGGGACGATTTCCTGCAACGTATAGCACTATATACAGGCAATTTCGTCTTGCGGAGAAAGGAATTTCCTTGCCTCGACTTGCTGATATTTGTTGCTGCGTTTTTTTGTACCAATTCAAGACATCCAGAGTATTCTTCACTTACAGTTAGAAATTAAAAATTCAATGAGTTCGAAAACAAAATTTAAATCTAGTCGAACTCGAGTATTATAATAGAGTAGAATTCTTGTGAGACGGTCTCACGAATCTTTATCTGTGAGATGGGTCAACCCTACCGATATTCACAATAAAAAGTAATACTCTTAGCATAAAAAGTAATATTTTTTCATGGATGATCCAAATAAGATATCTGTCTCACAAAATACGACCCGTGAGATCTTCTCACACAAGTTTTTGTCATTATAATATTCGAACTATATCGAGAATTGAGTCACGTAGAAATTAATATATTAGTTAAAATATCAGTATACTTAGAATACCAAAAAGACTTATTCATGTTCAAACAAGTTTCAATAATATAATATGATTGTCATATTTCGACTAAGACTATATGCACCTTTAATCCTGTCACATGAGTTGCTCCTTTGATTGAATTGATAAATAAGTTTTTGCTAAAAAGTTATTTATTTTAGGCTTTAACTTTAATTTATTATAATAATAGTATAAATAATACATGAAAATAAAGCTATTATTGAAATTTAATGTAAACTATATTGCATTTAAGTTTTTTTTATAATTGATTACAAGTAATTTACAATTACTAATTGCACAAAGCATTCAGCGAAATTTTTACATTAAACTCGATTATTATAATATTTTTATTAAAATATTCCCATTTTAAGATAATTATAACCTTAATGTTTTTTGGAAAACAAAATCAGAATAGTATGGATTAACGAAGTATTATAATTAATTGATATATTGTTCTAGGTCGATTCACGAACTTAATGCATTATTTATAATTTATTTTTCAATTTTAATCCATATTCATCAAAGTACTGACGTATAATCGAAAACAATAACATGATAACAAAATGATGATGTAGCACAGAAAATTTGTGATTTATAATCGTAAATCGACCGACAACATTAAGAATGAAAAACATATGAACTATAGAACCAAAAATATTATTTCCCCAAGCATGATACAACATTCAAAGATTCTTTAACACCATCTTTGACAAATAACCCTCTATTTTCCTATTTAAGTCAATGAGCAGTCTCTTTGTTTATGGCATTGAAGTTTCTGTTGGTCCCACGTGCGGAATTTGAGATAATAAACTCAAAAATAAAGAATAAATTGGACACCGAGATTTACGTGGAAAACCCCTAAAAATTATTAGGGTAAAAACCACGAGCAAGATGAAAAGAATTTCCACTATAATATTTTATGGTGTACAACTCACTCTCTGTGTTTCCAAAGAGAACACACACTCTCTTAATACAGGAGAACAAACACCTCACAAATATTATAGAATATTATAAGATGAGAGAAAACTCGAAGAAGGGATGATTTGAAATGAAGGAATGGAGCTCTATTTATTGAGCCCCTGTCAGTGTGAATACGCGTTAAAAACGCGTATTCATATTTCCACGAAATTTCCTGCATTGCATATCCAACCACGCACGTTTAAAATTCAGCAACTTTTAATATTATTTCTTTGACTTTTCTTTGCCGACATTTCTCCCACTTGGAGATTTGATTGAGAATCAAACATATCTCCACACATCTTTTCAATCTTGCCTTTTCCTGCTGCTTACGTTTCTGCTAGACCACTTGAGGATCTACACCACTCAAACTTATCAGTGTTCACTGGCTTGGTCAGAAAATCAGCTATTTTATCCTTTGTATGGATCTTCTGCATATCCACGCTTCCTTCTTCTACTACTTCCCGCACAAAGTGAAATTGTACTCCAATATGTTTCATCCTGGAATGAAAGGCTGGATTCCTTGCAATGTGCAAGGCACTCTGACTGTCATAAAACAAAGAAACATTCTCTTGTTTGTGCCCGATCTCGTCCAATAACATTTTAATCAATATTGCCTCCTTGCAAGCTTGAGTAGCTGCCATATATTCTGCTTCCGTCGTAGATAACGCCACAACTGTTTACAGTTTTGAAACCCAGCTTACTGTTCCCCCTGCAAGTGTAAACACATAATCAGTAGTAGATTTCCTCTTACCAGAATCACCTGCATAATCTGAATCGACATAGCCCCTGAGTGTAAAATCCGATCCTCCATAACATAATGCAGCATTCGAGGTACGCTTAATGTATCTAAGGATCCTCTTAACAGTGCTCCAATGCTCTCTTCCAGGATTCGTCATATACCGACTAACTGCTCCCACTGCTTGAGCAATGTCCGATCTTGTACAGATCATGGCGAACATCAAACTTCCCACTGCTGATGCATATGGTACTCGAGACATCTCCATCCTCTCTGCTTCACTTCTAGGACACATCTCGGAGGATAACTTGAAGTTAACAGGAAGAGGGGTCGAAATTGGCTTACTATCTTGCATGTTGAAGCGTTGCAAGACTTTCTTCAAATAATTTTTCTGAGAAAACCAAATCTTTCAGTTATTTCTGTCTCGGTGAACTTGCATCCCTAGAATCTTGTTTGTTGGTCCCAAGTCCTTCATATCAAATTCCATAGCCAACTGTGCCTTCAATCCTTGGACCTGATCTTTATTGGGGCCTACTACCAACATGTCGTCCACATACAACAGCAAAATAATATAATCATCACCAGACCTCTTGAAATACGTACAAGGGTCTGCACTCAGTCTGTTGTATCCAAGGCTCATGATATAGGAATCAAATCTCTTGTACCAACACCTTGGCGCCTGTTTGAGACCGTACAGAGATTTGTTCAACATGCAAACCAAGTTCTCTTTGCCTTTTTCCGCAAAACCTTCTGGCTGAAGCATATAGATTTCTTCTTCAAGATCTCCATGAAGAAACGCCGTTTTCACATCTAGCTGTTCTAGATGTAGGTCAAACACCGCACACAATGTCAGCACCACTCTGACTGTTGTAAGCCGAACCACAGGAGAAAATATCTCATTGAAGTCAATGCCTTCTTTCTGAGCATACCTTTTTACGACCAATCTAGCACGATACCACTCCGCTTGGTTATTGCCATCACGCTTGATCTTATAGACCCATCTGTTTCCAATGGCTTTCCTTCCTCGTGGTAGTGTAACAAGATCCCAAGTTTTATTCTTGTCTAATGCCTCCAACTCTTCTTGCATTGCTATCATCCACAAGGATACATCCGAGCTTTGAGTAGCTTCGTGGAAACTCGATGGCTCACCATCCTCTGATAATAGACAATATGCAATGTTACTTTCAGTGACATAATCTGAAAGCCAACCTGGTGGTCTTCTGTCTCGAGTTGACTGCCTCACATTGGAAACTTCAGACTCAACATGTTCTTGTTCTTCGTGCTCTGGTACTGCTTCACAAGAATTTTGACCTTCGTCTGTCTTATTTTCCACCTGAAATATAGTAGTTTCTGAATTCAGTGTGCCTTTGTCTCCCTTTACTTTATCTTCCTCGAAGATAACATCCCTGCTGATGACAAGCTTGTGAACAGTAGGATCCCACAAGCGAAACCCCTTTACTCCATCAGCATAACCCAAGAAGATACATTTTCTGGATTTCGAATCCAACTTCGATCTTTCTTGCTCATTGTACAGAACGTACACAGGACTTCCAAATGTATGCAAATGAGAATAATCTGTCGGCTTCCCAGTCCACATCTCCATCGGAGTCTTCAGATCAATCGCCACTGAAGGAGAACGATTGATAATATAACAAGCGGTTTTGACTGCTTCTGCCCAAAATGACTTTTCTAGACCTGCAGTCCTCAACATAGCTCTTGTTCTGTCCAACAAGGTTCTGTTCATCCGCTCCGCCACTCCATTCTGTTGAGGTGTGTAAGCCGTCGTAAACTGTCTTTTGATGCCCTCATGTTGACAATATGCATCAAATTCGTCACTGGTATATTCTCCTCCATTGTCAGTCCTCAGACACTTGATTTTCTTTTCTGAATCAAGTTCAACCCGCGCTTTGAAATCTTTGAAGATCTGGAAAGCATCTGATTTCTTCTTGATTGGATACACCCAACATCTCCTAGAGAAATCATCAATGAACGAGACAAAATATCTCGCTCCTCCTAGGGATACAACCGGTGCTTGCCAAACATCCGAATGAATCAGCTCCAATATGCTTTTGCTCCTGGCAGTAGAAGTGCCAAACTTTAATCTGTGTTGTTTACTGGTAACACAATGCTCACAAAAGGGTAGTGACACTTTTGTAAGTCCCGGCAGCAGCTTCCGTTCTGAGAGAATTTTCAACCCCCGTTCTGACATATGCCCGAGCTTTCTATGCCATAACACTGTTAATTCTTCTCCTGAACCATTTGATGCAACAGCTAGTTCTGCCTCTTTGTGTGTTTCTCCCAAAAGTACATACAGATTTGCAGCAACCTTTTCCGCCTTCATAACCACAAGCGCGCCTTTCACAATTTTCATGATCCCGTTCTCGATCCGAGTTTTGCACCCGATGTCATCCAATTGCCCCAAGGACAAAAGATTTTTCGTCAGTCCTTTCACATGTCGTACCTCCTGTATGGTGCGAATGGTGCCATCAAACATTTTAATTTTGATAGTACCGACCCCAGCGATTTCCAAGGCATGATCATTTCCCATGAATACAGATCCTCCTGAGACTGGTTCATAATGATCAAACCATTCTCTCCGAGACGTCATGTGCCACGTCGCTCCTGAATCCATAATCCATGTGTCACAAAATTTGTGTCTGCCTTCTGCAACAGTTGCTGCTTCGCTGAATAATATTTCACCACTGCCTGAAGTACTGGCCACATTTCCTTGAGAACTTTTGTCAATACTTGTACACTCTTTCTTGAAGTGCCCTTTACCGCCACATTTGAAGCAGTAAATATTTTTCTTCTTACTTCTTGACTTTGATCTACCTCGTCTTTGGCTCCCACTGGAGTCACGGTCCATAAATCTTCCTCTTATCATCGGTAAAGCCTCTGCCTGCTTCGATGTTACCAACCTATCTTCCTTATTCTTGCTCCGACTTTCTTCACCGAGAACCGCAGTTAAGACATCATCAAATCTTAGAAAGCCCACAAGAATATTGTTGGTTATGTTGATGATAAGTTGATCATATGAATCTGGTAAACTTTGAATTAGAAGCTCTGCACGCTCATTTTCCCCTATTTTATGCCCCATGGAAGTGAGTTGGGCAAATAGAGTATTTAGTGTGTTGATATGGTCGGTCATCGATGAGGATTCCGCCATCCGAAGAGTATAAAGCCTTCTCTTTAGGAAAATCATGTTGTGTAGCGACTTGACCTCGTACATCTTTGTCAGAGTATCCCATATAACTTTTGCTGTTTTTATCTCAGAGATACTTGACAATACTTCGTCTGCTATAGCCAAGTGTAAATTGGCAACAGCGTTGTCATTCATCTCATTCCACTTTCCATCATCCGTAATGTCCACCGGTCTATCTCCAATAGCCACCAAGCAATTCTTCTTTCTTAAAACTGCTTGTATCTTTATTTTCCATAGCATAAAATTGCTTCCGTTGAACTTTGCTATCTCGTACCTGCCCGCCATTATGTCTACAACAATTTTAGTAGACTGGACAAAATTATCCTGCCTTAAATAAAAAATCTCAAAAAATATTTTCTGATGTGAAAGATCAGTCTAGGCTGCAACCACAGAGCATACTCAGAATTTTAAGAAATTTTAAACCAAGGCTCTGATACCACTTGTTGGTCCCACGTGCTGAATTTGAGATAATAAACCCAAAAATAAAGAATAAATTGGACACCGAGATTTACGTGGAAAACCCCTAAAAATTATTAGGGTAAAAACCACGAGCAAGATGAAAAGAATTTCCACTATAATATTTTGTGGTGTACAACTCACTCACTGTGTTTCCAAAGAGAACACACACTCTCATAATACAGGAGAACAAACACCTCACAAATATTATAGAATATTATAAGATGAGAGAAAACTCGAAGAAGGGATGATTTGAAATGAAGGAATGGAGCTCTATTTATAGAGCCCCTGTCAGTGTGAATACGCGTTAAAAACGCGTATTCATATTTCCACGAAATTTCCTGCATTGCATATCCAACCACACACGTTTAAAATTCAGCAACTTTTAATATTATTTCTTTGACTTTTCTTTGCCGACAGTTTCGACTCCGCCAGTTAGAAGAGTAACAAATTAATGCCTTGTAAATTAACCAAACTAAAATATTGAATAAGTTCACCAGTGCATAACTAAGGATGACAATTTCCTCCGAATCCGTTGAAGGATCCGATATCCGACCCGAATAGAAGATGGTATGGAGGGATTTTTAGACCCGATTAAATAATTGGATAATCGGGTATGGGGATTTTCGGGTTCGGGTATGGAGGCGGGTTTGATATAATCCGACTCACACCCGACCCGAATACCCGTTTAAATTAATATATATA
>NC_133318.1:3565254-3579944 GCF_012295235.1 Primulina huaijiensis | reverse complement strand
TATATATATATACTTATTATAAAGCGTGAATAATTTTTCTTATTGTTCATTTAAATAATTTTTTAAATATTTATAACTTCATTGAAACAATTTAAATTTGAAAAAATTCAATTGTATATGATAATTGGGTATTTGGGTAGGGTATTGGTATCCGATAATCCGATAGGTATGGGGATGAATTTAATAAATGAGTATATGGATGGATGTATGAATTCCGACTCATACCCTACCCATTACCATCCCTATGCATAACATTGCCACATCCTAAAACATAATAAATCAACGAACAATGTTCACAGGTACATCACACTGCCTGATCTAAGAATTGGCATTATGACTTGTAAGTGGAATGAACAATTGATGTACAAAGATTAATCATACTTTCATCAACTCATAATATCTTCCCCAAGCTAAGAAGATGGCTAAGCTTGAAAATGCTTCGATCATGCTCTGCGAAACTCAGCATTTTGTTCGAAGTAGAATTGCTCCTCAGCTAGAACACCCTGTGTGAAAGCAATGACAATTCAATAACAGCTAGAGAACCACTATAATTTTATATTTCAAAGTTCTTGTGTCAAACCTTGATTATCATTACGGCAGCATCCTTGTGTAAAACCCTGTTAAATTCACGACAGACGATGTTCTGAAAAAGTCAAAATCAAGAGATTTGGCCCCTGACTTGTACACAATTTGGACAACCAATATCTCCTGAGCAGTTGCATGAAGTAAGCAGTTCTAAAGCAGCAGTTAGCAGCTCAGTGAAAAAAGGCTGAACCTGGACAAATTTGAATAGTTTTGTTAACAAGAACATGTAATTATGGCTTTACAAATGTTTCAAAGCTAACAAAAGAAGTATTCAACTACATATTTATCACAATCCCCATCGAAAAATATGTCATCAGACTTTCCATATTTGTGAACAAAGAAAATACTACTTGAAACAAAAAAAGGAACACGGGGTTAAATGGCATGGAGTCTCATGTTGAATCAACCAATACTCTCCATTTATTCGTCCATCCACATCCTGATGTGATCACTTGAATTTCAGAGTTGTGGCAAATTTTTCAAAGCATTTTGTTGATTAGTGTAGTTATAGACATCAAACTTAGGAGTAGAGATCGGAAAGCATGATGCTTGTCACGCCCCGTGTCCGAAGCGTCAATGACATTCGGCATTGTTTAACAATTATATTGAAAACAATAAAGCCTCGTATCAAATTAAACCAGTCTTTTTCATAAATAAAGTATTGTCTTACAATGACAGTGAAATAAATACATCCGAGTTGCGAAATGCGGAAAACTAAACAAAAGGGATAAAGTGGTTCTTGATCTTGATCATCGTTCACCAACCCCAGAAAGCTTCCTGCTCCTCCTTATTTATTTGCTCTTCAGTTTTATCTGAAATTTGTAAGGGGTGAGTGTTTTGGGAAACACTCAGCAAGTGGGGTCGATCGATTCCAAAGATACATATAGAATTTAATTCTTTTAAAAATTTCTTTTAACATACTTTCATAACATACTTTCAAAACTCAATATTCTTGACTGGACACAACGAATAGGAGACGAAACTTATTAAATGATTCGGAACAGAACAGAAACAATTCAAATCATTTCAGAACAGACAAAACACACTGTTACTCATCTCATTTCCATGGTCAAATTGTCCCCAATATGTTAGTCCTCTAAGGGGTGAGGCCAGAACATGGTTTTATACCCACCAATGGGGGCCAAAACAGAACATGATTTTATACCCACCAATGGGGACCAGAACAGAACTACAATTCTCATCCCATTTCAAATTCGAATCGTAACAGTGCAACAGAATTCAGAAGTAACAGACAGAGTTTTTCAGCTATTCAGATTTCAGAGTTATTCATCCAGACACAGCGGAACCAAGAATTTCGAAACTTAGAAGAGAACACATAATCGATCGAAATTTAAAATAGAACACACTGACATTTTCGAAAAAGGGACACACCAACATGCATGTCACGTTATTTATATCAAAGTTTAAAATAGAAACGAAGTACATAACAAAAGCCCACTTACAATTTGTAGATTTTTGTACGAAGCATTCTTTCAAAAAAATTCGGGCATCACTTCGGCGTGACTTTAGCAAATGCTGTCGTTGATTGGACAGCACTTCGACGCAGTATTGCAACTCCGCACTGCACGAACTTTTCTTCTTCTCCTTTGCTTGAGTTCGGCCGAATGCTTGAAGGGTGAGGAGAGGGCCGAAAATTTTGGAGAGTTTTTGAGGGATTTTTGAAGTGCATTCTTGCATGTGACTAGGTGGTATTTATAGAAAATTCTAGTCCTTTCACATAGCCCTTGGTCGAAATCTTGGCCTCCAAGATTAGTCATTATTGTGTTTCAAATCTTCATGCATTCTTCAATTCCCATGCTAGCCATTATTGCACTCCAAATTTCCATGTAAGCTTTAAGAGTCACCTTGATTTTCTAAAGGGTCACTTCTTGCATCATTATTATGTCCTAGCTCTTAGCTCCTCCCGCAGCCCCTTCATGGGTTAACTCAAAGGTTATTTCTTGCACATTTAATTTGTCCAAACTCTTGGCTCATCTTGTAGCTCGCTTTTTGTTCTTGTTAGGACAAGATTGGTTGAGCTGCTTTGAGCTGACGAATTGAGTCCTTGAGCTGGGGTTTTATTCCTCCCGTGACAGGACTTCAATGGATGCAGTTACTTCTAGCTTGGCCTCCCGTTGGGTTAATCTCCGAGCATTGAAGCTATTTCTTCGTGTTAAGTTAGCTGAAATCTAAGTTAATATTCAAGTTATCTAGTTGGAATAAAAATTTTAGTGCTTAGTTTGAGTTAAACTTCAAGTTCGTATTACTTACTTGGCTCGTAAAATCCCGGGTTCTCACATCCCTCCTTCCTTATTGAAAGTTTCTTCCTCGAAACTTGCGTTAGCTTGATCTTTCGAATAGATGAGGGTATTGTGATCGCATTTTCTCCTCGAGTTCCCAAGTTGCCCCCCTTCAGTGTGATTTGACCACTGTACTTTGACATAAGGTATTGTCCGGTTTCTCAATACTTGGTCTTTTGATTCCACTATTCGGGTAGAGACTTCTTCGTATTTGAGTTCTTCGTTGAGGTTTCCCTCGATCATCAGTGGTGCAACTTTGAGTACATGACTCGGGTCTGGGACATACTTCCTCAGCTGTGAGATGTGGAAGACATTATGTTTCCTGGACATATCAGGCGGTAAAGCTAGACGGTAGGCTAAGGTTCCTAACTTTTCCAGTATTTCGAACGGCCCCACATATCTCGGATTCAACTTTCCGGATTTACTGAACCGAACTACTCCTTTCATGGAAGAGACCTTGACATAAGCTTTTTCACCCACTTCCAATTCAAACGGTCTTTTCTTCGAATCAGCCCAACTTTTTTGTCTGTCTTGGGCTGCCTTGAGTCTTTCTTTGATTATGGCTACTTTGTCAACGGTTATTTGAATAAGTTTTGGTCCGGTAACAGCTTTTTCTCCGACTTCGTCCCAATATAGGGGCGACCTACACTTTCTTCCCTACAAAGCCTCATACGGAGCCATCTCGATGCTACTGTGATAGCTGTTGTTATAGGCGAATTCGATCAGGGGTAACTGTTCACTCCAATTCCCGGAAAAATCCAGCGCACATGCCCGCAACATTTCCTCGAGAGTCTGAATTGTCCTTTCGGTTTCGCCATCAGTTTGGGGATGATAGGCCGTGCTGAGAGTAATCTTGGTTCCCATAGCCTTCTGGAAACTCTTCCAAAATCTTGATACAAATCTTGGATCTCTGTCAGACAGTATACTTGTCGGGACTCCATGTAGTCTCACTATATTGTCCATATACAAGGTAGCGAGCTTATCCAGGTTGTAAGTCATTCGCACTGGTAAGACATGTGCAGACTTGGTCAATCTGTCAACGATTACCCAGATACCATCGTGACCCTGCCTGGATCTTGGTAGTCCTACAACGAAATCCATGGAGATGTTATCCCACTTCCACTCCGGCATTTCCAATGGTTGTAAAAGTCCTCCAGGTCTTTGATGTTCTACCTTGACTTGTTGACAGGTTAGGCATTTGGAATCAAAGACAGCCACGTCTTTCTTCATTCCGTTCCACCAGTAATTATTATTTAAGTCTCTATACATTTTGGTACTCCTTGAATGCACCGAAAATCTTGATTTATGCGCCTCGGCCATTACCTCCTCTCGAATTCCATCGATATTTGGCACATACAACCGTCCTTTCATCCAGAGTATCCCATTATCATCTATTTGAAATTCTGGAATTTTTCCTCCCCGGATTTGTTCTCTAATTTTAAGGATGGAGGTGTCTTGACTCTGCTTTAATTTGATGGTTTCCCGTAGTCCTGGTCGCGCTGATAGTGAAGATAAGCTTACTTTTCCAAAATTTCTTCGACTCAATGCATCAGCCACCTTATTCGCCTTTCCTGGATGATAATTGATTACCAAATCATAATCTTTTAGAAGTTCCATCCACCTTCTTTGCTTCATGTTTAATTCTTTCTGGGTGAAAATGTACTTGAGGCTCTCGTGATCGGTAAACACCTCACATTTTACTCCATAAAGGTAGTGCCTCCACATTTTAAGTGCAAACACAATTGCAGCTAACTCAAGGTCATGAGTGGGGTAATTCTGCTCATACGGTTTCAATTGTCGTGAGGCATACGCAATTACCTGACCCTCTTGCATAAGCACACACCCTAATCCTTCCTTGGAAGCGTGACTGTACACAGTGAAATTCTTACCATCCTCGGGAAGAACTAGTACTGGTGTGGATGCGAGTTTCGTCTTCAGGGTTTCAAAACTTCTTTCACAAGCTTCATTCCAAATGAACTTCGAGTTTTTCTGAGTAAGTTTGGTGAGTGGAATGGCTATCGAAGAAAATCCTTCCACAAATTTTCTGTAGTAGCCTGCTAAACCCAGAAAACTCCTTACTTCAGTCACCGTCTTTGGTTGTGGCCAATCTTTGATTGCTTCCACTTTCTTAGGGTCTACTGACACTCCAAGTTCAGAAATTATATGGCTTAGGAATGCCACACTCTTTAACCAAAATTCACACTTCTTGAATTCGGCATATAGTTCTTTCTCACGTAGTGTTTGCAGAGTGAGACGTAGATGTTCTCTATGTTCTTCTTCACTTGGAGAGTATACCAAGATATCATCTATAAAAACAACCATAAATCTGTCGAGGTATGGTTTGAATATTCTATTCATCAGGTCCATGAATGCTGCAGGAGCATTTGTCAGACCAAAGGGCATTACTGTGAATTCGTAATGTCCATATCTTGTTCTAAAAGCAGTTTTAGGGATATTCTCTGCTTTGACCTTTAACTGATGATATCATGATCTTAAATCAAGCTTTGAGAAAACCTTGGCTCCTTTTAGCTGATCGAAAAGATCATCTATTCTCGGGAGTGGGTACTTATTCTTTATGGTTATCTTGTTCAACTCCCGGTAATCAATACATACCCTCATGCTCCCATCCTTTTTCTTTACGAATAGCACTGGAGCTCCCCACGGGGATACACTTGGGCGAATCTGCTTCTTGTCTAATAATTCCTGGAGTTGCTCTTTTAACTCCTTTAATTCTGCTGGAGCCATTCGGTATGGTGCCTTTGAGATTGGTGCAGCACCAGGGACCAAATTGATTTCAAATTCTACTTCCCTATCGGGTATCTTCCCCGGTAATTCCTCAGGGAAAACATCTGGAAATTCTTGAACAATTGGAATATCGTCTAACTTTAGGATTTCCCCCACTTTGACCTCATTGATTACTGCTACATAAATCTCTTCACCTCCTTTTATGGCCTTCCATGCTTGTGAGGCAGATAGTAGAGATTTCCGTTCTTTGGATTTCCCTTGGTATATGACTTCCTCTTTGTTCGAAGTCTGAAGTCTAATATCTTTCTTTGACAGTCTACCATGGCATGGTTTTTAGCCAACCAGTCCATTCCAAGAATGATGTCAAACTCAACCATATTGAGTTGAGTCAATTCCGCTTTGAAAGTTTGATTGCTGATAAAAATTTTACAGTTTCGATACACTTTGTGTGATTCAATTACTTTACTTGTTGGTGTTGCCACTCTTAAGGGTTCACTAAGAGTATCATGTTTAAGCTTAAGTTTTTTAGCAAATCTTCTAGACACAAATGAATGTGTGGCACCACAATCAAACAAAGCATATGCAGGCATTTTATTGAGTAAAATGGTACCTGCCACCACTTCGTTGGTATTATCAGCTTCTTCTTGGGTTATCGCGTACACCCGAGCATTAGTCTTGTTTTCATGCTGTTTACTGGGCCCCGTCCCTTTGTCCTTGTTGTCTGGACAATCTTTAATTCTATGACCCACCTTTCCGCACTTAAAACAAGCGCCTGTCTTCCGGTAACATTCTCCAACATGTTTCCGTTGACATGTATCACACCACTTTCCTTCGGTGTTACCAGCACTGCCAGAACTTCCTTTGAAAGACCCACCTGAATAATTTGGTTTCTTAAACTTGGGACCATTCTGAGTAGATTGATTGTTCATCGGCCTTTTGTTCTTGTTTTCTTCCTCGCGTCGCTTGATATCAGTTTCTGCGCTCATTGCAGCGCCCATCAAATCCGCAAAGTTGTTTGGCTTGAATACTGCCAATGCTGACTGAATTCGACTGTTGAGTCCCTTCTTGAAACGATGCATTTTTAACGTTTCATCCGACATGATCGTTGGGACATAAGTTCCCAGATCGTTGAATCGTGAAGTGTACTCCATTACTGACATGTCTGGAGCCTGTTTGAAGCTTTCAAATTCACCCAACTTCTGTAGTCTAAATTCAGCTGGATAGTATTGTTTCAAAAACTCTCTTTTAAAAATCTGCCATGTGATCTCTTCCACTTCTGTCAAAGATGGCGACACAGTTTCCCACTATTTCCTAGCTCGGTCTTCCAAAAACGGTGTTACAACCTCCACTCTCAGTTCTTCAGGTATCTCCAGTAAATGCAATTGTGTTTCGACGTTCTTGAGCCAGTTGTGACTGACTTCCGGGTCTTGGTTTCCATCGAAGGTTGGAACTCGAGTCCTTCTTAGAGATTCATAATGGTATTTAATTCCACGCGGTTGTGGTTCTGGAGGTGGTTGGATGGCGTTAGCTAATGGGTTCACGAATCCTTGCAACGTCGCAGCTACGAGAGTAGCTATTGCCATCATATCTTCTTGGCTGAGGTTTACTCTCTGAGGTGGTGGTGGATTTTCATTTTGGTTGGCGCCACGAGGGTTACGGTTGTTTCGGGGTGGTCTGCCTGCCATATCCTATAAACATGTGTTTTATTAATTTGTTTGCCACAATATTTAATCAAATAAATCATTTCATTAAATTGTAAAAAATTTTCATACAATCAATCTTTTCAGAATAAATGTTTAATCAAATAGCTCTAGGTACAAGTGGTGCCTATTCTAGAGTTCTTTCCCTACTCATCTATAACTTCACCGTCTCTTTCTGCTTCATTAATTTCTTCCTCTACGGGGTTTTCTTCTAGTTGCTCCATGAGTTCTTCCATGTTGATCATTTTGTTTTGCAGGTGCTCAATGTAATTCTGCAGTTGTGTGTTGTGATGATCAAGGTTGTTTACTTGATCTTGTAGCTCATGTATTGTTGATTGGCTTACTTTCTCATTGATTTCTTGATCTGCAATCTATTCCTCCAGACGGCGTGTGTTTTGAGAAGGCTATCGTCCCGGATTTTGAGGGTAAAAATCATATCCTGAGCTTTGTTTAACTCTTGCTTGGTGATTTCGTGTTGACGTTCCGACTCTAGATGATAAGCGGCATAACGTCTTACGTCCTCGCGTAGTTTCTTCTCTTCCTCTCTGGCCTCACGAGGATCCTCCGTCATGCATACATTATTCCTGTCTAACTAGAAATTATCTCTTTCGAGTTTCTCATTTTTTCTTTCAGTTTTTTAATTTCTGACTCCTTTTCCTGAAGTTGATTTTGAAGTTCATCTATAATGCGTTGAAGATCTATGTTGTTTTCCTATAAAAAAAAAAAAAACAATTTTATACATAAGATACTCATCAAATTTTTAAATATGCAATAGAAGGATAATAGAAAGTTTCAAAATAATTTGGTACACATAGTATTTTCTTAGTCACAAATTTTATTACAACCCAGATATTATAATGCTAATCTAATCAAACATCTCTCCGCCATCGCTGTCACTGGCGCTGTCATCTCCGGCCACCTCCATTTGTGCTACCTCCTCTTCCTCCATTTTCTCTATCACCAAATGAAGGTAATTATTCTGATCTTGAAGTCTGTCCATAGTGCCATGGAGCTTCGAAATGTACCGATCCTGTCTGGCGTTGTACTCCTCCTGGCGCTGACGGGCCTGAGCAGCACGTCCTCGCTCTATTTCCACTCTATCCAATAAAGCCCTGTTAAGTGCAGCTAAGCGCGTGATGCGAGCGGAATCGGTCGGTATCTGCAGCAGCTGGCTCTCCGCCGAGTCCAGATGATGAGTCAATCGTTGTACATCGGTCTCCAATATGAGTCTACTTTCAATAATCTCCTGTATCTCCAACTTTTCTCTAGCCAGTTGCGCCTTCAGGGTCGCAATTTCTCTAGTCTGATTGTCAATCGTGAGCTGGCGCATGCGAAGGGCAGCCTAAGCACGGGTACGTGCAATTTTAAATTGATAATTATTTGTTCTTAGTGTGAAAATGTAGCAATTGCAAAGTATCAAAATAGTCAATCTATAAAATCATGTACCAGCGATTCATAGGAAAAATTAGGGAGGGACAGTTCCACAGTATCAAAAACCTGGTTGCTTCTTTTCCATAAGCGGCGAAACCCAAACCAAGTGGTTGTTACTTTGCAAATATGTGTTTGAGCAGTTGTTCTCACGGAATGATCAGTAGTGATCCTCGCTGGATAAGCCTAAAAATTTGGCAGGCATGTAATGGGTTATGATACAAGGCCGTAACAGATATGCTAAGTGTTCTACAATTAAAATGCAATTTTGATGTGGGTCCTAAAAACTGAAGTGGATAACTGAATCTTAAAAAACAATTGATAACAATACAAAGAGTAAAAAAACTTGTTTAATGCAACAAAAGATTGTATTGAACAAAAATGAGAAGCAGTGATATTTTTCTTCTTAGGCACTCCCCAAATTGACTGATCTATGTTATCAGTTAGTTAAACAATGATGGACAAGATCAATGAACACTCTGACTTGTGAGAACTAAAGCTTAATTATACTCAAATTTGGGCTCCTGAGTTAAAATTATCCGAGAGAGCAAGATTAAATTTTATTCAACAAAACCAGAAGACGCATGTGTTTTCTAGTAATTCACGATAGCAATTTGCCACCATTCCATGAAACCTAAAGCAACATATTGATTTGTTACACAAGGATATAGCGGCAAAACTAAAGAAGAAGGAAAAAAAAGTCAACCACCCTGCACAGACAACACACAAAAATCAACAAAAGAATATGGGAAGGCAAACTTTAGAGGTCCTGACGTACAATATGGCTTCGAATTACGTGAACATCTGTGTGATCACGTGTTTTTGGATAATAGTTCAATTCAGCTTCTTGGCACCAAGCTATTTTACTCGATAAATCTAAATGCTTTACATGATAAGTTTTCCCTCGATTCATGTAGACGCCACCTTCATAAACCTGCCTATCAGTCAACACATCAGTTCACAATGGCAACAACGAACACAAATTAGATAGTATCTTCGAAGTTCAAATCACTTTTTAAGGTACAGAAAAGAAGAGTAAAAAGTCAACACATCAGTTCACAATGGCGACAACTCAGTCATTCTTGCCACGCAGAAAAACCAAATGAAGCGCTAAATTCAGTTAAATTTTCAATCCTTCCATAGCACAATTTCATTCTTACACCACATTTCAACATTTCTGGTAAAAAAATCCAGTATCTAACATTATCATAGCATAAAAATACACGCTGATCGAAGAAGAAGGTAGAGGGATTTCGAAATTTCCTTGAGGAAAAGATGAAAATTGCTGGATGAAGAAGCTGGAGCGAAGCATTGTTTGAAGAGGAGCTTGAGATCTTGGACGGCCTTTTTCGGCTCAATCGTCACCCGAACAGATTTACCGGTTAAGCTACGAACTTCAATTTTCCCTCCCATTTTCGCTCTCCGACATTATTTTCTCATTTCCCTTCTCTGCAAATTGCAAAAACCCTACAATTTGGCGGGCAAGAGTTCGTTGTAGAATCTCACGTGCTTGTCTCGTGCGTATATGAAAAGAAAATTGTGATTAATATTTAATACATATTAATTATAAAATTATAAAAGCATATATTGTGAAATTAAACAAATAAATTATACTTATTAGTAAAATTTATAATTAAATAATATACAGTAAAATCTTTGTAAAATATTATTACAAAATTAATAATATTTCTAAAATAAAAAATTTTTAGTCTCCAATTCTGCCAATTTTCTAAATAACAACTTCAATAAAATTATTTACGAAAGACTTTTGTATAAAAACGTTAACATAATAAATTAATAAGTTTTTAAAATTACAAATATGTGTTGGAAATTATAAGTTTCGGAGTTTGACAAACTGATCGGTAACTGAATAGAAGACCCAAACTGAACAGTAACTGAATTGAAAGAATGTAACTGATCTCAAAACTGAATGAAACTTTTCGGACTGAAATGGACCGAGTAGAATTGAAGTAAACTAAAGTTCTCAAAATATTAATAAGCATCAAACTGATGAATCGAATATTGACAAATGAATATCAACATATTGAAGATCAGAACTGAAGTCTTCGCAAAATAAACTGAAATGACCTAACTGAACCAAAACGCTCAAACTGAAAGGACGTCAATTAGAACTGATATAAACCAGCTAAACTGATCAGTCGATCAGTTTAACTTCTGATAAATTAGCCACGTCATCAGTTGCAATTTGAATCTCAACAGAAAAACTGACAGTCTGTACCAAAACATAACAGTCTGATACATCATACCTATGTCAGAAAAAGTCATCTATATGGACTAAAAGACTATTCAACGGATATTAATCATTTACTGCATTCAGTGTGACCGTTGGAATCGAAAAATATATATAGCTGATGAATTCAATTGAAGAAGAATGATACACTGTTAAAGAACATTCACGTATAACTACATCAAGAACGAATCAATCAGTTGCGAGTCACTCTCGATATTATTTAGCTTACAAATTGCAACATTTAGCTTTCACTTCATTGATTTATTCGTAGCATTCAGGCTATTTATTAAAGCTATTCAGTTATCAACTGATAAGTAAAAAAAGAAAAGCTAAAAGTTTCAGTTTGACATTGTGTAATTCCAACTGAAGTGAGTTATTACAATTCTTTGTAATCAATCAAAGTCTTTTAGTGAATTCATATCTTTAATATAGAAGAAGTGATGTATGAGTGGTTGAAGTCTCCAAACATCTATAAAACTCGTGTCTATCATTTTATTCATTCTGTTATCGATATTTTAACAAAAAATATTCAATCTATCATTCAGTTTGTTTCTGCACTACTATTCTTCGTTAACTGGTCGATATTGATACACAAGATCTCAGAACTAGTTCCTTAAAGACTAATTCATATTTGAAAAGATTTCAAAAACGAAATATTTATTCAACCCCTTTTTAAACACATAATCTTCATTAACCGATCCTAACAACATGAGTGGGACAATTTAGTAAAATATTATTCTATTTATGTTTTGTTTTTTTTCTTAAAATTTAAATTAAATTTAGTTGAAATTCATTCACTTTTTCATTGAACCTCAAAGCTCCGACATGGCGGTCCTAATTGCAACAAAAAATTGTGAGTATGAGTATTACCGCTTTTTTTGTGTAATTAGTTTAATAGGTACTTATACTCACAATATCCTTGAATTTTATTTGATTAGTCAATAAAATAAATATTTTTAAATTACTAAAAACAATGAATGTCACTTATTTTTATAAATATATATGTTCAATGAATTTTATTTTATTTATTAATTCAAATGATATTATAGTGAAACGTGGTGATATTCTATGTTATTAAATTTATTTTTGTTTAAGCGAAAAACTACTTTTTAAATAATAAATTATTAATTAATTACTTATTTATAAAAATTAATAAAATTTCATAATCTCGATATTATTGATTTATTAAATATAGCTTTTATAGAAAAAAACGTTCAAGTTACAATTTAATAATCCCATTACTTATTTTAATTAATAAATAATAATAAACAAAGAGGTCAAACAACTTCAGTCTTCAAGATCCTTTCAGAATGACACTCAAACCAAATCATTTATTTCAAACCAAAATTTCCAGTTCAAACCTAACTTTATTTCATTTATTCAATCACAAAAAGAAAAATGTCATTTCATTATATTGTATTTAGATCGATGAATGTGTAATTTTAGATAAGCAAAACTTTATATTTCAAATCCACAACTTGCATGTTTATATAGCGTTTCACGTTAATCATGATGTATTTAAAGTTCACTGTAATTTTAGATAAGCAAAATTTTATACTTCAAATCCACAACTTGCATGTTTATATAGCGTTTCACGTTAATCATGATGTATTTAAAGTTCACTCGATAATAAAATTATTGAATCTATAATCGAAATTCAATGATTTCAAATCATTTTCCCCGAATACAACCTAAAGTTTTACTAACGATACCAGATATGACCAAAGATCGTATATACGTGTCACATGAGAACTACGCTTATGGCGACAACTCAAGTTTCGATTAGTTACATTTTTTCAAACCACGACTTTTCTGTTCCAATTGGTTGATTGAGTGTGAGAAAGATGGTTCCAAAGTTTCCCCGCTCAAATCTCCTCTGGAAGCTTACGTTTGGTTGGGCTGTCAACGGGCCCACCGGCCCAAGGTGGCAATAAATTAAGAGTGGGTCTCATGTGAGACCGTCTCACGGATCTTAATCTGTGAGACGGGTCAACCCTACCCATATTCATAATAAAAAGTAATATTCTTAGCATAAAAAGTAATAATTTTTCATGGATGACCCAAATAAGAGATCCGTCTCACAAATACGACCCGTGAGACCGTCTCACCCAAGTTTTTGTCATAAAGTAATTTGGTGGGCCCGTTTGCTGGATATGTCAACATTCCTAGGCTTGAAGCCTATCAGCCCAAAAATCTGGTGGCTTCTGATGCCGACTTCCATTATAAACGCAACCATAGTTTAACAATTTTGATAGAGATACAAAATTCTAGTGATATTTTAAATTTTAATTAAACCATTGAATTAATTACAAAAAAAAAAAAAACTACTCATTGGGTTATATGCTTTTGAAAATCGAGTGAAATGTTAATAAGTAATATGATATTATTAATTATCACTCAACTTTATCTTTTGGGTAATATGAAGGAGTTGAAGATCTTCTACCCTTACGCGGATGCATTTATATTGTTATTACATAAAAATTCATATGAGACGATCTTACATTTCAATTTTGTGAGACATATCTTTTATTTGAGTCACACACAAAAAAATACTACTTTTTATTGTAAATATAAAGATTCGTGAGATTATCTCGCATGAGATATGTTCTTGTTACTGTTAGTATTAGTCATTGAGACTTACGCACGAATGACAATCTTTATATTTTATTCATTGAGTTAACATTTTGTAAAATATACACTGTCAATAATGGTCTAATAATATAATATATTTACTACATATAATGTCAGTTTTGTCGAATTTTTGTAAGATATAAGTCAATTATCATGACTATTTCCTTATATAATAAAATGTTTGATTTTAGTATTGGACAAAATTCACCCAATGGTTCAATCGCTGATTAGTTGGTTGAACCAGTGACCAGACTAGCTAGATATCAAAGCTAGTTTAAAAACTATGGTATATAATTTATATATGTACCGTTTGGTTCATGATATGAGTCAAATAATATAGAGATAAGTAATATTTTTTTAATAATAAAATATATAAAAATGATAGTTAATATAATATTTGATTTCGTTGATTAATTTGATTAAATTTGAGATAATGTGATATCACCGTTTTGTCTTTTGAAAATAGTAATAAAATATTTACAATAAAAATTAATATATTTGACATAATATTTTTTCGTGGATGGCCATATAGAATATTCGTTTCACAAAATTGATCCGTGAGACCGTCTCACATGAATTTTTGTGTATATATATGTGTGTGTGACAGGTCGACTCGATCTATAAAAATTATAATTTTTGTATAAAAATTAATGTTTTTAACGGATCGGGTTGAATTGAGATTCGTTTTACAAAATTGATATATAAAACACTCTCATATAAACTTTTATGATACATATAAATCGAATCCAATATCGATCTTGTTTTGGTCCAAAACCTTCTATTCCGATCTCATATTGGGTACAAAATTATCTTCATCAAGTTGAATTATATTTACTCGGACAAAACTCTTTCCACCATGCATATCTATGACAATCATTAAAATCAAGCTTCAAAATTTAATATTATATATATAAATTTTGATATAATATCTATTAATCGTGCCAATTTTTATGTCTATCAATGAATTATTATTAAAAATTATATATACAACATACGAATGACATATGAACACAAAAATTAATCGTGAACGATATAATAAAACTATATATA
>NC_133318.1:3554574-3564786 GCF_012295235.1 Primulina huaijiensis | reverse complement strand
TATTATTATTATTATATAAATAATCTAATTGTTAACAAAAAAATTTATACTTTAAATGTATTATTTTGACAGCACTTTGGACACAAACAAATCTTTTTGAAATTATTTTTGTTGTTAAGGACAGCAGTCGAAGAAGTCTTAAAAAATGTCATTAAAATTCGATAAAAGGACGTGGCAAGTTGAAATCCAATTACAACTGACACAAAACAGAGCTGCACGGATCGTAACATTAGCCGACAACTCGACAAAACCTCTGATCACTGCCACCTCCTGTCATCCGTACACGTGTCCTGATCCCCTCATTCCACTGCTCGTACGGTCATTTCAATCATCTCGTCACACACCAAACAGAGCTTCTCCACGGATCTCTATTTGTTCATTAAAATCTTCCACCGGCAGATGGAAAATAGTCCGATCAGCGATGTTTCCTCGTCGAACGATTTCGAATTAACTTTTTTTATATTAATTTTAATAAATTTCAAATAATTTTAATATTTTAATTATTAAATAATAAAAATATACATTTGAAATCTAACAACTCTCATATACAATTCACTTATGATTTTTCATGGAAAATAAGATATGCCTTCTTGTTATATATACTGTTTGACGAACACTTGAGACAGAACCAATACCGAATAAATAGTCCAAGGTGGCACGAAATTACCCCCGGTAGGTCTGCCGTCAGTCGAAACATAAACATCGCCTTCGCCTCGAGGGTTTATCCGTAATTTCGGTGTCACGTCGCTTTCAATGTCATTTGGCCTGTTCACAAGGGTAATATGGTCATTTCGTGTAGGATATTATTATTTTCTTAATGGTAATGAACTATTAGTTGAAGTTGAAAGATTTGCTGGGGATATTCGTTTGGCAGAGAAAGCTCAGTTACTCAAATTGCTTCAACAAACACTCGGCTTGGTGGATGCTGCGGATTTTTCCTCGAGATTTTTGAGAGAACAGTATAATAATGCAAGATTTGCATTCCATCGGAGTTGGAGGTGGCGGAGGTGGAGAGGGCGGTGGGAGGTTTTTCGGCGGCGGAGGTGGGGACCGGAGGCTGCGGGTGCACGGCCAGTTGACGCAGCAGGCGTTGAAGTGTCCTCGCTGCGACTCGCTTAATACGAAGTTTTGCTATTATAATAATTATAATTTCTCCCAGCCGCGGCATTTCTGTAAGGCCTGCCGCCGGTATTGGACCAAGGGCGGCGTCCTCCGCAGCGTTCCTGTCGGCGGTGGCTGCCGGAAGACGAAGCGTTCGAAGTCTAGAAGCAGCTGGGGGGATGGCTCGAGAGAACGCAAATCGAAAGCTCAGAGCCCGAGCAGCACGGATAGCTCCAGCCTCACCGCCGCCACTCCTTCCGCCGCCGTCGCGGAGGAAGGATCGGCGCTGAGCGCTGCTGCGTCGGAGTCCGCGATGAAGTACGGTCTCTCATGTGCGATGTTCTACAACGCAAATCCTCCTGCACACCCTAGCTTCGAAGATCACGGCCAGGCGCCGCTGATCAACCCCTCTGGATCCACCGACGGCCAGATCTTCCCCGAAATCGAGAGCTTCGACCGACTCATGGCATCCTCGGATAATGCGGCGAGCATGGTCGGATTCAGCATGGCCGACAGGATGCAGCGGCAAGCTCCTCAGGCAGCCGACAATCCAGGTCTGGAGGTGGACGAGTTCAAGATGCAGGACATGAACAGCGACGGGCTGACGACGGCGCTGGATTGGGGGTGCTGCGGCGGAGGAGATCCAAGCCTGTTTGATCTAACGGCTGCCCTCGATCCTTCCTACTGGAGTCAACCCGAGTGGACTGACAGTGACCATTCCCTCCCTCACCTTCCATAATCCCATTCTCACCGTTTTAACATTTGAATTTGAATTTTGAAGTACAAATATTTGTCTAATTTATGCTTCTTCTATTTTTTTTTAAAAAAAAACCAAATTTATTTCTCAATATTTATTTGGTTTTCAAATTTGGGTGAATTTGGTCAATATATATAATATTTCATTATTATATAATTAAGCATATAGGTTCTTTTTTGGGTTATCGAAGTGTAAGCTGACTTGTGCACATAGTTTCTTCTTTGAAATATCTGTTTGTTCTAATGTATTGGGGATTGAGTTCATCCAGTTTTCAAAAGATTGTCTGTGTTTTATTTGGTTTAAATTACTGAATTTTGATTGTCTTCACTGATTTGTGATCGCCATCTTTCGAAAAGAATGGATTCTAAATATGTATTAGATTCGTTTTTTTTCTTTTCTCCTCCACTTAAGGATATGCAATTCAGATTAATTTATAAGGCGGTTGGCTAATTTTTTTTAAATATATTTTATAAGACGGTAGTAACTATGTATATTTAAATAATTATTTTAAAATCTTTAATATATTTAATTATTATATTATATTAAAAAAATTTATATGGTTTGACATCATATTTAAATAAAATTATCTATTTTTTAAATCAAATTGAATTATTTATTATTATATTTGATATAACGATTGAATTTATTTATCAAAAATTTTAAAAATAAATAAAAAAGTAATTATTTTTATAGTATTTTAAAAAATATTTATCTTGAAATTATAATTAAATAATAATAATATTATTGATATATGAATATTCAATGTATTAAAAATTTACGATAAAATTATTCATTAAAAAATGGAAAGCAAAATATAATATAAGAATTTTACAATTTATTTAATATTTTAAAGAGTACAGTAACTAAATATATAAAATCGTAATCGAAATTAAGCTGTAATTATCAACGCACGTGTTTTAAGATTTTTTAAAAAACACACTTCATATTTCTTTATTTACTCTAAAATAGTAATATGTGTTCAAATGATTTTTAAAAATATTGATATAAACAAATAATTTTTTTATTTTATTAAATATCAGAAAATATTAAAAATTATTCACAAAAACTCTTATGAGTCTGTTTCATTAATCAATTTGTGACACACATCTTCTACCAGACCCGACTAATGGAAAAAAAATATTGTTCTATGTCAAAATTATTAATTTTCACTCAAAATATGGACCAAGACGACTTGTCACATGAATATAAATCTTTGATATTGTTTCACATTATACTTATTCAAACTAATTTAGATAAATTTATTTTTTCTACATTGAGTAATTTTTCATAAATGTGTTGACAAATAATTTAATTATATTATTGATTTATATTAATTTTTTTAAGTATCATATCAAATTATTATTTTTAACACATTATTATAAAATAATAATGACGTTAGTATTTTTTTCTTCAAAAATATATTGTAGCGAATTTTAATATAATTGTTTCTTGTCGAATAATTATTTATGCTTATATTTTTAATATTTATTTATTTATTTATTTAATGATTTATAAAAATAATTATGAATACATGTATAGTTCGTAATTAGGGGTGAGCAAGATTTCGGTTAAACCGAATTAACCGACCGAACCGAACCAATTCGGAAATTTGGTTCGGTTATTTCTGAAATTCGGTTTTCAAACTAAAAAAAATTCGGTTATATCGGTTAATTCGAATTAACCGATATAATAAATAATTTTATTTAATAAATTTTTATTATTTATCAATTTATATATATTTTTTTATTTTTATTTTTAAAATCAACCCTAATTATAATCTATGGTCTCGTTCTCACTTCTCTAACCGAATTTCTCGTTCTCACCTCTCTATTATCCACTCTTGACTTCATCCGCCGCCCGCCCATCTCTCGTCACCGGTCGTACTCTATTCTTCACTGGTAAGTTATGAATACTGGAAAGAGTTACACTCTTGCACTGCTATGATATTTAACAGAAGGCTTACTTTTATTTTGTTAAAGATTTTGGCTTTCTATCCTTGATTTTGATAGTTGACTGATGAATAAGCGCATCAATTTGGTGCATAACGTTAACCATACATCAGCTACATGTATTCAAAATATCTTTATCTAAAATACAATGAATGAAAATAACAATACGACATCTCGTGTTTTTAACTATTATTTAGATAAAATATGGATTATATGATTGATAATCTTTCTTCAAAAGCAAGATTAATTTGAGAAATTCGTGCACAGAATGTCACTGTTCTGCTCGTACGGTGAAACTTATATTTGTCAGATTGCAAGAAGTGACCATAAAGATGCTTAATTTGGGTTTCTCTTCTGTTTCTGTTTTTAATTAGTTCAATGTTTTTCCATTTGCTTATTGTAAGCTTTAGCTCTAGCCTTTTGTCTTATGGAATATAACCGTAGAAAGGATTTGTATGGTATAGTTCCTTTTCTTTTCTGCACACTATTGATTTCTTATGTGCTTCTTTGGTTAGGAATCTCTACACATTGTTCTTGAGAAAAAAAATCAGAAATAATCTCCAGACTTCTACGAAAATTGTTTTCTGCACACTATTGTTTTCTTTTCTTTTTCTGCACACTAATGTTCCTTTTCTTTTCTGCACGCTATTGTTTTATGTTGTTTTGTAACATTGCTTTTATGAATTAATATGGATGAAAATTATATTTTCTTACTTGTAGATGTCGCAAGAAAATATATCAAATATGAATGCTGATGGTAGTTGTTCCATGCTAATGCTACCATCTTCAACTGAGATGGAAACATGTGCAGATTCTAAATCAAAAATGATGAAGCGAAAGCCAATGAAATCAAGAAGTGAGGTATGAGATCATTTCAAAAAATTTGAAAATGACAAGAAAGGAAAAAAAGGCCAAATGCAATTACCGTGATAAGGAACTTTTTTGTGATCCATATAAGAATGGAACTGCGAGTTTGAGGGCTCATATGAACTCATGTAAAAGCCACCCTCATGCGGTTGAAACAACTCAAGCATAATTAAGTTTACAGCAGGGTGAAAAAAAGGGTGAGGTGTCTTTAACATCTTGGAAATGTGATCAAGAAGCTTGTAGAAAATCTTTAGCTAGAATTATTGTTGTTGATGAGCTCCTTTTCAAATTTGTAGAAGGAGAAGGGTTTAAAGTATTTATGGCAATGGTGTGTCCAAGGTTTATAATTCCTTCAAGATGGACGGTTGCACGTGATTGTGTTGGTTTATATACAGTTGAAAAAGAAAGTTTGAAAATTTTGTTGAATAAAGCACCACAGAGAGTTTGTTTCACAACGGATACATGGACATCGATTCCAAAAATCAACTACATGTGTCTAATAGCCCACTTTATTGATAACAATTGGCAATTACACAAAAGAATTATAAATTTTTGTCCAATTACAAGTCATAAAGGTGAGGCGATTAGCCTAGCGATTGAAAATTGCTTAAGGGATTGGGGAATTGATCGAGTTTTCACTATTACAGTAGACAGTGCAAGTTCAAATGATGTTGCTGACAATAATTTTAGAAGAAAGATGGCTAATTGGGATTCTACTATTTTGAAGGGATCTCATATTCACATGAGGCGTGTAGCTCATATTATTAATTTAATTGTTGTTGATGATTTAAAAGATATAAATGAATCTGTGACAAGGGTTAGAGATGTGGTGAAATATGTTAAGCAATCTCCTGCTAGATTAAGCAAGTTCAAGGAATGTGCAAAGCTTGAAAAAATTGAAAGCAAGAGTTCTTTATGTTTAGATGTATCAACAAGATGAAACTCGACTTTCTTGATGTTGAATGTAGCTCAAAAATTTGAGAGAGCTTTTGAAAGATTTGATGAACAAGATCAATTTTTTACATAAGATCTTCAATTCAGAAAATGGGAAATTGTTTTGAATGATGGAAAGGTGATATTTGGAGCAGATGGTAAACCAAAAAAAGAAATGAAGACTTGTGATGGGAGACCAACGTGTACTGATTGGAGTAATGTTAGACTTTTTTCTTCTTTATTGCAAGTATTTTATGAAATAACATTGAAGGTTTCGGGTTCATTGTATGTCACTTCCAATACTTTTGCTCATGAGATTAGTTCTATTCATACTATATCGAATGAGTGGCAAGAAAGTGATGATATTGATGTGCATTCCATGGCGTTAAGAATGAAAAAATATGACAAATATTGGGGAGATCCTGATAAGACAAATAAGTTGTATTATATTGTCGTGGTGCTTGATCCAAGGCATAAATTGGATTTTGTAGAATTTAAGCTTGTAGAGTTGCACGGAGCTGAAAATGGGGCAAGAGTAGGAAAGATAGTCAAGGAGACTTTGTTTACTTTGTACAAGAATTACAAGGATAAGATGGATCCTAACACCTCAAAAATGTTGTATGTTCAAGAATCAAGTGATATTGAGTCTAAAAGCTTGACCCAAACAGATTTGAAAAGACAATCAATCCTTGCAAAATACAATAGACAAAAGGCACAAATTTTTGGTGATGGAAGTATATCAGAGCTCGACAAGTATCTCAATGAAATGGTTGAAGAGTACTATGATTCTTTTGACATTTTGGGATGGAGGAAGCAAAATTGTCATAGATTTCCCATTCTATCTTCAATTGCTTGATATGTTTTAGCCATTCCTATTTCAACAGTCGCTTCTGAATCTGCTTTTAGTACAGGTGATCGATTGCTTGATTGCTTTAGGAGTTCATTAACTCCTATGGTTGTTGAAAGCCTTATTTGTATGCAAGATTGGCTTCGTTCATCCCCAATACCAATCAATGTTGAAGAAACTTTAGAAGATGTTGAGAAACTTGACCAAGGTAACTTTTATCGGAAAAAACAGCTTTTTTAGATTTTTATTTACCATTAAAAAAAACTAGTTTATATTTCTTATTTGTCATCATTTATTTTTTAGATTTTTTTTAAAATTGTGTTGGACTCTTCTTCAACAACACAAGGGGATAAGTGAAGTATGAATGACTCTTACCATTAAAAAAATACATTTATCGTTTTCTAAGTCAGTTGACTAATCAGATGTTTGTTGTTCAAGATCTGTGCAAGCTGAAAGAAACTTAATATTTTGATGCATTCAGTGCACTGTTTCCTGGCCAATTTTTGTGCTGAATCTCCTTCATGGAACTAGATTTATATGTATTTTTTGTGTGGCCATGTTATGTTATTTTATAAAAAAAACATGTATTAACTGTGTTCAAACAAAACTTATATATTTGTGATGTGTGTGATTTTATGTTTTTATGCATTTGTGTAGACGGTAGTATTCAAGAAAAATAACATATATAATTAAAGTTAAATCACAATTTTTTTTTAAAAAACTAATAGGTTAATTCGGTCGGTGACCAAATTAACCGATTTTAATTCGGTTCGATTTTCATCGGTTATGAAAATTAATTCGGTCGGTTCGGTTATGGCTAAATATTTCGGTTCGGTTCGGTTATGGATAATTCGGTTCGGTCGGTAACCGAACCGATCGAATGCTCACCCCTATTCGTAATTATTATGTGTGTCATTGTAGATTTAAATTTTTCGAATAAATTTATCTTAAGTTAAATAATAAATATTTATACTCTTGTCTTTTAATGTAAATTATAACTTTAATTAAGTATATAAATATATTAATATATTTTTGTTTAATACTATTTCAAAATAATAGTTTGAAATAAATATACGAAAAATAATGAGGAATATTATTATTTATTAAAAATAAATTAATTAATGATGTTGAAAATTAGAACATTATTAAATATAATATTAATTCATATTTATTTATTTTTACCATGAAGTTTTTTACGGGAACTTACTTCATAGATATAGATTATATGTTAAAATATGTCGATAAAATAAGATAATTTATATACATTTTGTTTTGGTACTATTAAACATTTTTGTCATCGTGACTAAAGAAAGATGTAAATAACTATTATCAAACACGTATTGAATTCCATGTTATTGAATTGTAGGAGGACAAGTTGACATCATAAAGTTTATAGATATTTTGTTTTTTTAATATTAAATTAGATTTTTGAAAAATAAGATATATATTAAAAAAATATTGCATGTGTTTTTATTATTTTTAACTTCATCAAATAATATTAAACAATTAATACGAAATTATTTTCAATTTAGAAGATTTGTTCGATTTAAAAGAGAAGTTTTGTTTAGATTTTTTTATGTAAAATATGGAGTGACTTGAAGAGGTTTATAGTAGGATAAGAAGGGTAAATATGAAATTAAATATTATGATGTTCTCTAAGATAGTTATTATAAGGATCTCACACTTTATATATACTAGTTACTATGCACACGCGATGCGTGTGTGTACAATCTTTTTTATTATTATTGATGGACTAAAGTGAAATTTGACAAATTATGGAGGGACTAAATTTATATTTGAATTGTTGAAATAAAAATAAATAAAAAATAAAAGTGTGTTGAAATTAAAACAAAAAAAATGTAATATTAATATCATATAAGGGTAAAATTAGAAAAAAAAGTTGATGTCCTCTCTAGGTAGTTATTATCATGCCCTCACACTTAATATAATAGTATAGATATGTAATACGAGTGAGAAGATAGTTTTTTGAGAGACTGTTTTACAAATATATTTTCATAAAACATGTCAACTCGATCCATATTTAAAAAGAAAAATAATACTTTTAACATAAAATATAATGCATTTTCACTAGGGCCGTAAACGAATCGAATCGAATCGAATCGAATTTTAAGAAATTTTCAGTATTCGAGCTCGAGCTCGAATCCGAATAAACATATTCGAAGCTCGATTCGAAACTCGAACTTTTATTATTTTCGATTCGAACNAATTTTAATTTAAGTAGTTGAGATTAAAGGATCCACTCTTGGTATTTTAATAAAGTTAACATTAACGAACAATATTGAAATCCACTTAATAAAATGGTTCCAATATATTAAATAATCATATTTATATTATGTTATAAATTATTATCTTATAAGTATATAATATATACCAAAACTTATAAATGTGGTCAAGTATTTATTGTGCTATATATATTTGTAAACACTAAATCAAGGTTCCCACTTTAAATGGTTGGTAAAACCAAACAAACATTTAAATGGTACCAATAAATTAATACTATGATATATTCATATATAATAAATCAAGGAATCCAAGTTAAATGGTTGGTAAAACCAAACTAACATTTAAATGGTTCCAAGAATTTAATATTATAATATATTTATATTTAATAAATCAAAGCATCCACTTTAAATGGTTGGTAATACCAAACTAACATTTAAATGGTTTCAAGAATTTAGTGTAACATATAGCAACAATAAATCAAAACTCCCACTTATAAGTAGGGTATAAAAATGCTTAAATAAATAAATATAACATAAACAATAAAGAATGATTAAATAATATAAAACATAGATTCTTACCTTTTAATAACCTTATTATCATGCCAAGAGTTTCACCTTTTCATCTCAGCTTTAGGAAGTTAGCTATTCATTATTCACAGTGTACAACTTTGAATATGAAATTAACATGCTAATTGTATTTAAATGAATAAATAAAGGAAAAATATGGAGAGAAATATTATGAACTCAAATGTTTGTTCATAGAATGAGGGATATCTCAATACATTACAATGCACCCCTATTTATAGCCAAATTTGGGGAGACAACCACAAATAAAATATTATTTTTTTACACATAAGTCTTCATTGGTGTTCCAAGATATTATATTATATTACACATCACTTTTGAAAATATTATTCTCCGAATTTTCTTCTTCACATAAAAAGAAACATGTGGATAATTGAGTTGTCTAGTTGTGGTATTTTTTTCAAACCATTTGACCAAGTAATTTGAGAGATATGGTCAAAATACTAGAGCATGATAAAACTGCATCTCTTTTGGTAACTCTATTTGTTGCTTAATTTGATCCCAATTGTGAGATGATTTTTATCTCATGCTTGTCAACAATATTGTAGATATTATAATCAACTTTCTACAGGTCCAAGAATCATCTTAATCCCATTTGCAACGCCAAGTTTATTCTTGTTTTATCGAACCTGTAAAAAATAGTAAAAACTTGTAATTACACAACAACTTATATTTTATACAATTTATTATAAAACATATAATATTTAAACATTTAATAAAACAAAAACTATATATTTATATTATAAAACATTTAATTAATGTACAATTTTTATGTTTATCACACCTCCCAACCAGCTTATTGCTAGTCCCTAGCAATTTAAGCGTTAATAGCAATACAAAACATATTGATTAATTTAAATAGAAATGTAATCAAAACTATCTAAGTGTTTAAATTAAATTTGAAAACTGTCAAAGTTATATCAAGATCAT
>NC_133318.1:3543859-3547308 GCF_012295235.1 Primulina huaijiensis | reverse complement strand
TATATATATATTTGTAAACATTAAATCAAGGTTCCCACTTTAAATGGTTGGCAAAACCAAACAAACATNAAATAATATAAAACATAGATTCTTACCTTTTAATAACCTTATTATCATGCCAAGAGTTTCACCTTATCATCTCAACTTTAGGAAGTTAGCTATTCATTATTCAAAGTGTAAAACTTTGAATATGAAATTAACATGCTAATTGTATTTAAATGAATAAATAAAAGAAAAATATGGAGAGAAATATTATGAACTCAAAGGTTTGTTCATAGAATGAGGGATATCTCAATACATTACAATGCACCCCTATTTATAGCCAAATTTGGGGAGACAACCACAAATAAAATATTATTTTTTTACACATAAGTCTTCATTGGTGTTCCAAGATATTATATTATATTACACATCACTTTTGAAAATATTATTCTCTGAATTTGCTTCTTCACATAAAAAGAAACATGTGGATAATTGAGTTGTCTAGTTGTGGTATTTTTTTCAAACCATTTGACCAAGTAATTTGAGAGATATGGTCAAAATATTAGAGCATGGTAAAACTGCCTCTCCTTTGGTAACTTTATTTGTTGCTTAATTTGATCCCAATTGTGAGATGATTTTTATCTCATGCTTGTCAACAATATTGTAGATATTATAATCAACTTTCTACAGGTCCAAGAATAATCTTAATCCCATTTGCAACGCCAAGTTTATTCTTGTTTTATCGAACCTGTAAAAAATAATAAAAACTTGTAATTACACAACAACTTATATTTTATACAATTTATTATAAAATATATAATATTTAAACATTTAATAAAACAAAAACTATATATTTATATTATCAAACATTTAATTAATGTACGATTTTTGTGTTTATCATTTTGACACCTCATCACATCCAATAGGTGAGTGACACATCATCGATGCTCACATAGGCGGCGTCCTCCGCAGCGTTCCTGTCGGTGGTGGCTACCGGAAGACGAAGCGTTCGAAGTCTTGAAGTAGCTCGGGGGATGGCTCGAGAGAACGTAAATCGAAAGCTCAGAGTTTATTGCAGTCTTCTGTTAAATAAAGTCCTAGTCTTTAGGGACATCTACATGTATTTGAATTATTCCAAGATTTTGTTACCACTTTGCTTTATTTACGCTAAGTGGGCTGCTTTCTTGTTTCTGTTAAGATCATGTATTGAATGGCTATTTAAGCCAAAGTTATTGTTAATAAAACGAAGTCATTCACTTCAGCTTGTTGTGTTTTTGTTCTTAGCTTCTTTTGATTAAAGATCCCAACAATCTGGTATCAGATCTCCCACTGGGCCTGACAAATCAAAGCAGCAGCCTTTGAAGTTCTTGCAGCAGCAACGAAGATGACTACAGAAGGGAGTTTTATACAGCCAGCCATTCCTCGCTTTGATGGTCACTATGACCACTGGAGCATGCTGATGGAAAATTTCCTACAATCCAAGGAATTTTGGGGGCTGGTGGAGCCTGGCTATATTGAGCCAGAAAGTGAATCAGTGCGGACGGATGTACAATGAAAGAAGAATGATGAGATGAAGCTGAAGGACTTGAAAGTGAAGAACTATCTCTTCCAGGCGATCGATCGGACCGTTCTTGACACCATTCTCAAGAAGGACACTGCTAAAGATATATGGGATGCCATGAAAAAAAATTTTGAAGGAAACGCAAGGGTCAAAAGGTCTCATCTTCAAGCACTCCGCATAGAATTTGAAACTCTTGAAATGAGGTCTGGTGAAGGAGTGACTGAGTACTTCTCTAGGGTCATGACAGTGGCCAACAAGATGCGAATTTATGGAGAAGATATGCAGGATGTTAAAGTGGTAGAGAAAATTCTACGCTCTTTAACTGAGAAGTTCAACTATGTTGTATGTTCGAGTTACAAAGCTCATTAATAGTGCATGAACAGAAGTTTCAGAGACATCATGGTGAGGAACAAGCTTTGAAAGTGACATATGAAGGAGGAAGAGGTCGTGGTACCTATAGAGGAAGAGTAAGAGGAAGAGGAAGAGGAAGAGGGAGAGGTCGAGCAGACTTCAACAAGGCCACTGTGGAGTGTTATCGATTCCATCAACTTGGACATTTTCGGTATGAATGTCCTTCTAGGACCAAAGAAGCAAATTATGCAGAATTTGATAAGGAAGAAGAAATGCTTTTGATGTCTTATGTGGACTTGTATGAGGCTAAAAGAGAAGATGCATGGTTCCTTGATTCAGGGTGTTCACATCACATGTGCGGCGATCGAACTATGTTCAATGAACTCGATGAAAATTTTCGACATTCAGTAAAATTGGGAAACAACACTAGGATGTATGTGATGGGAAAGGGAAGTGTGAAGCTGCTGCTGAATGGAGTCAATCATGTTGTTGCTGAAGTTTACTATATTCCAGAATTGAGAAATAATCTCTTGAGCATAGGGCAGTTGCAAGAAAGAGGCTTGACTATTTTGATCAAGGGAGGGATGTGCAAGATATTTCATCCGGAGAAGGGTTTGATAATTCAAACCAACATGAGTGCCAATCGGATGTTTATCTTGCACCCTCGGTCTGAAGCTCCCTCTCAAGTACAATCTGATCAGTGCCTTCACACAAGAACTCAAAACTTGTTTCATCTTTGGCATCGGAGGTATGGGCATCTGAGTTACAAGAGTTTGAGAACCTTGTTGTACAAGAACATGGTACATGGACTTCCTCAACTCTATGCCTCAAATGTAACATGCACCGATTGCATCAACGGGAAGCAACATTGTGACCCTATTCCAAAAAGGAGTACTTGGAGAGCAACTCAGCAGTTGGAACTTATTCATGCAGATATTTGTGGTCCGATCACTCCTACATCTAATAGCAACAAGAGGTACATTTTGTTATTCATTGATGATTACAGTAGAAAAGCATGGGTGTATTTTTTGGTAGAGAAGTCAGAGGCTCTAAATCTTTTCAAGTGCTTTAAGATTATGGTTGAAAAAGAAACAGGGTTATCTGTCAAGTGTCTTCGCACTGATAGAGGAGGAGAATTCAATTCAAATGAGTTCAATGATTTTTGCAAACAAAGTGGGATCAAAAGGCAGTTGACTACCGTCTACACTCCGCAACAGAACAGTGTAGCTGAAAGGAAAAATAGAACCATGATGAACATGGTCCGTTCCACGTTATCTGACAAGAACATTCCCAAGACTTTTTGGCCAGAGGCTGTGAACTGGACTATTTATGTCCTTAACAGGTGCCCTACATTAGCAGTCAAGGATGTTACACCAGAAGAGGCTTGGAGTGGAGTGAAACCCTCAGTAGATCATTTCCGGGTCTTTGGTTGCATAGCACACGTTCATGTTCCAGAACAAAGGAGGACCAAACTTGATAATAGAAGCATTATTGTATACTATTGGGAGTTAGTGAGGAATCAAAAGGTTACAGACTATTCGATCATGTTGCGAAG
>NC_133318.1:3438859-3541359 GCF_012295235.1 Primulina huaijiensis | reverse complement strand
TCAAAGCCTGTTTGATCTAACGGCTGCCCTCGATCCTTCCTACTGGAGTCAACCCCAGTGGACTGACAGTGACCATTCCCTTCCTCACCTTCCATAATCCCATTCTCACCGTTATAACATTTGAATTTTGAAGTACAAATATTTTTCTAATTTATGCTTCTTCTATTTTTTTTTTAAAAAAAAAAATTTATTTCTCAATATTTATTTGGTTTTCAAATTTGGGTGAATTTGGTCAATATATATAATATTTCATTATTATATAATTAAGCATATAGGTTCTTTTTTGGGTTATCGAAGTGTAAGCTGACTTGTGCACATAGTTTCTTCTTTGATATATCTGTTTGTTCTAATGTATTGGGGATTGAGTTCATCCAGTTTTCAAAAGATTGTTTGGCTGTGTTTTATTTGGTTTAAATGACTAAAATTTGAGAGTGGAGCTTATGTGAGACCGTCTCACGGATCTTAATCTGTGAGACCGGTCAACCCCACCCATATTCATAATAAAAAATAATACTCTTAGCATAAAAAGTAATATTTTTTAATGGATGACCCAAATAAGAGATCCGTCTAACAAATATGAACCATAAGACCGTCTCACACAAGTTTTTGCCAAATTTTGATTGTATTCACTGATTTGTGATCGCCATCTTTCGAAAAGAATGGATTCTAAATATGTATTAGATTCGTTTTTTTCCTCCTCCACTTAAGGATATGCAATTCAGATTAATTTATAAGGCGGTTGGCTAAATCCTATTTGGTAAAAACTTGTTTGAGATGGTCTCACGGGTCGTATTTATGAAACGGATCTCTTATTTGGGTCATCCATGAAAAAATATTAATTTTTATGCAAAGAGTATTACTTTTTATTGTGATTATGGGTAAGGTTGATCCGTCTCACAGATTAAGATCCGTGAGACTTTCTGACATGAGACCCACTCAATCTATTTTAAATATCTTATAAGACGGTAGTAACTATGTATATTTAAATAATTATTATTATTATTATTTTAAAATCTTTAATATATTTAATTATTATATTAAAAAAATTTATACATTTGACATCATATTAAAATAAAATTATTTATTTTTTTAATCAAATTGAATTATTTATTATTATATTTGACATAACGATGGAATTTATTTATCAAAATTTTTTTAAAAAAAGTAATTATTTTTATAATATTTTAAAAAATATTTATATTGAAATTATAATTAAATAATATTATTATTATTATTATTGATATATGAATATTCAATATATTAAAAATTTACGATAAAATTATTCATTAAAAAATGAAAAACAAAATATTATATAAAAATTTTATAGTTTATTTAATATTTTAAAGAATATGGATAACAAAATATATAAGAGTAACATAAAATTCAATTTCGTAATCAAAGTTAAGATGTAATGGTCAATGAACGTGTTTTAAGATTTTTTTGAAAACACACTTTATATGTCTTTATTTACTCTAAAATATATAATATGTGCTCAAATGATTTTTAAAAATATTGATATACACATACAATATTTTTTAATATTACTTTCTTTTATTAACTGTAAAAGAAAATATTAAAAATAATTCAAAAAAACTCTTATGAGATTGTTTCATGAGTCAATTTGTGACACACATCTTCTACCAGACCCGACTAATGAAAAAAATATTGTTTTATTTCAAAATTATTATTTTTCACTCAACATATGGATCGAGACGACTTGTCCCATGAATATAGATCTGTGAGATCATCTCACATTATACTTACTCAAACTAATTTAGGTTAAATTATTTTTTCCTACATTGTGTAATTTTACTTAAATGTGTTGACAAAATAGTTTAATTATATTATTGATTTATATTATTTTTTAAGTATCATAACAAATTATTATTTTTAACATATTTTTATAAATAATAATGATGTTAGTATTTTTTCTTAAAAAATATATTTTAGCGAATTTTAATATAGTTGTTTCTTGTCGAATAATTATTTACACTTATATTTATAATATTTATTTATTTATTTAATGAATTATAAATACATGTATAGTTCGTGATTATTCTGTGTGTCATTGTGGATTTAAGTTTTTTGAATACATTTATCTTAAGTTAAATAATAAATATTTATACTCTTGTCTTTTAATGTAAATTATTACTTTAATTAAGTATATAAATATATTAATATATTTTTGTTTAATACTATTTCAAAATAATATATTTAAATAAATATATGCAAAATAATGAGGAATATTATTATTTATTGAAAATAAATTAATTAATGATGTTGAACATTAAAACATTATTAAAATTCATGTTTATTTATTTTTGCCATGAAGTTTTTTACGGGAACTTATTTTATAGATATAGATTATATGTTAAAATATGTCGATAAAATAAGATAATTTAGATACATTTTGTTTTGGAACTATTAAACGTTTTTGTCATCGTGATTAAAGAAAGATGTAAATAACTATTATCAAACACGTATTGAATTCCATGTTATTGAATTGTAGGAGGATAAGTTGACAACATAAAGTTTATAGATATTTTTTTTAATATTAAATTAGATTTTTGAAAAATAAGATATATATTAAAAAAATATTGAATGTGTTTTTATTATTTTTAATTTGATCAAACAATATTAAAAAATTAATACGAAATTATTTTCAATTTAGAAGAGTTGTTTGATTTAAAAGAGAAGTTTTGTTTAGATTTTTTTTTATGTAAAATATGGAGTGACTTGAAGATGTTTTTAGTAGGATAAAAACGATAAATATGAAATTAACTATTTAGTAAGATATATAAAATATACTAGTTACTATGCATACGCGATGCGTGTGTATGGAATCTTTTTTATTATTATCGATGTACTAAAGTGAAATTTGACAAATTATGGAGGGACTAAATTGATATTTGAATTGTTGAAATAAAAATAAAAATGTGCGTTGAAATTAAAACAAAAAACAAAAGTGTAATATTAATATCATATGAGGGTAAAATTGGAAAAAAAGTTGGTGTCCTCTCTAAGTAGTTATTATTATGTATTCACACTTAATATAATAGTATAGATATATATCGAATCCTGATTAAGCGCAACAACAAACGTGTTTTTTAAAAACCGTATTAGCTGTCAAAAAAATTTTTTTTTTTTTGGGATATACATAAGGTTTTTTTAAAAACATATCTTATCAAACAAATTTTGACAATTTATAAATTATTTAGGGAAAATTGCTTCCGACAAACACCACCCATCTTAGGATGTGATGTAGGACATATTTTCCGAGCTGGAACACATTTTTCTAAAGGCAATTTTTGATCAAATTTGAGGATATTTACTAAAAAAATGTACTGCCCTATAGGGGTGTCAATCGGGTCGGGTTTCGGGTCAACCCGCAAAATATATTTTTTTTTCAACCCGAACCCGAAGCAACCCGAAAATTCCCAACCCAAACACGAACCCGTCTAACCCGAATCCACCCTTCTAACCCGCCTAACCCGAAATTTATTTATTTATTTTATTTTTTAAAAAAAAATTAATGAAAAAAATTCGAAAAATAAAAAATTATAATAATATTTTAATTTAAACACATAATAACAAAATTTCCGATTTAAATTTGAAAGTTTTATTGTAGAAAATTAAAAGTATATTTACTAAATCAAATAAACAATTGTTAAAAAAATAAAAAATACACAAAATAAATATTAAATTATGAAAATTTAACATATAAATATACAATAAATTTTGTTCAAACATACAATATATAAAAATATAGGTAATATTTTCAAAAAAAATATCGGGTCAACCTGCGACCCAACCCGAAACCCGTCTAACCCAGCACTAACCCGAACCCAACCCAAACCCGAAAAACCCCAACTCGAACCTGATTTTTTTTGTGTTGGGTCGTGTCGGGTTGACGGATCGTGTTGCATTTTGACACCCCTACTGTCCTAATTAGTTCCTCTAACCACCATATGCGATTATTATCGGAGAGTTATTTAAATAGATCGATATTTTGATATTACGAGGCATAAGCATCTTGCATATCCACATGGTACAAATTTAGTCTTAAATGTCTCTCATTAGAAATGTTAATAAGATTTTATGATTTCTCATCATTAACAAAAGCCGATATTAATCTCAGATGTGCTGGTTAGAATTGAACTACATGCATCACCTTGGAAAAAACATCTACTCTTACATTTTTCGCAAGTTTCTGTTACATTAACGATTGATTGTCATATTCAGCTTTTATTGTTGTGATAGTTTTTTTTTTAATTCTAAATTAGATGACCATTTATAATTTGATATATTTGACGATTGATGGTTAATATAACAAGAATTTATGCAAAAATTGTTCGAGTAAGAATTTTTCTCAACCAACTTCTTCCTTTAAATTGCAAGAAAAAGAGAAAATATAAAGATATTATCATAAAAAAGGTTTTTAAAAATATACTAAATTAATTCACTATAAAAGCTGTAGTACTTCATCCCACATAAATAAAACATTATGTATAAATAACTTTAAAATGATATATAATAGTGTCATATAACAACTTGAGTTGAACATTTTTATAAGACGATGAAATGCAAGAAGTGATAGTTGCATGAGTCGATTGTGCAAACGCGCTTATGCGACTTGTACCCGAGACATGACATAACCCCATATATGATTGAAATAGGGTAAAGTGTCCTAAAATCCCTAAATCCAAAATGCAAGTTAAGATAAGTTTATGAAACGAACATTCTTAGGTCAAAACTTTTATATTCTAACTCCTTGACGTACCTGAATTACTTGTTTAAACTCCCTAATCCTGTTAAAATCACTAAAATAACCTCCATAATTCTTAAAAATTCTCAATTTATATCGGGCCATGAAAATAGTATCAGAAACGAGGTAAAATAGTTCAAACATACAATATTATTGCTGTGTAATTAAATGTTTGAGGAGAAGATTTTTTTCAAATTATGGATCCGAATATATGTTCAAGATTTATTATTTTCAAGTTTTATTTCAATATTTTAGAATATTTAAAACAAGAACATCTAACTCAGTAGGAAAACCAAAGAAAGGTTTGATCCATCCATATAGATTTGTATTTCTAATACATTAGATGTTTCTCTCATATCGTTCATGGAGAATTTATTAGCTAACCATTATTTAGTTAATTGCAAAATCCTTATATCATTTTCAATTAGTAGTATGTCATCAACATGAAGTACTATGAATGTTACTACACTCACACTGACCTTCTTGTAAACACAAAGTTTCATAGGATTCTTACCAAAGTCAAACTATTTGATAATGTTGTCAAATCTGATATTCCAACTCCTCGATTCCTGTTTGAATCTATAGATGGATCTCTGTAATTTGCATACTTTATACTCACTTTTCACTTGTGTGAATCCTTTATATTGAGATATGTAAATCTCTTCCTTAATGTCACCATTAAGGAATGTCGTCTTCATATATACATCTCCCATATTTCATAATCATATCTTTCTGTATGGCTACCAGTATTCTCATGGACTTGAACATCGCAATTAGAAAAAATATTTTTTCATAGTTAATACATTTTCTTTGAGTATTTTTTTTGCTATCAATCTAGCCTTGAAAGTCATTATCATCCTATATTTTCCAAGATTATTTTTATAAATTCATTTGCTTCATATGAGAACAGTTCTCTCAAGTGGATCTACTAAGGACCATAATTGATTCGAATACATGAAGTCCATCTCGGACTGCACGACTTCAAGACATTTGGATGAATCAACATCTGATAATGCTTCTTTGAAGTTTCTTGGATTACATCACTACAAAAAAATGCCAAACGACAACGGTTTTTAACCGTTGTCGTAGCCATTTTAAAACTGTTGTTAAAGTCCTTATAGTTAAAAGGTTCGCTCAAAGACAACGGTTTTTATCTGTTGTTGTAGCTTCATTTGCGACGGTTTTTGAAAACCCGTCGCAAATAATATTTGAGAGGGTTTTGAAAAACTGTCGCAATCAGCGACGGAAATCATGTAAAAAAACCGTCGCTATTTAGCGACGATTTACATACCGTCGCTAAAATCAGCGACAGTTTATTCAACACTGTCGCTAAAATTAACGACGGTTTATTAATAACGTCCGTCGCTAATTAGCGACGGTTAATTCATCATTTCCGTCGCTAACGTTTTCAGTAAAATAAAAAAAATACTTTTAATAATTTAACAATTCTAAAAAAATTTACAATAAATTACAATTCAACAATGCTAACATTATTCATGTACTTAATTAACATTTAAAAATTTATCAAAAAATAAAACAAAAAAATTTATCCTAAATCGAAATTAAAATTTTGTAAGAGAGAAAAATTTTAAGTTTTGTGAAGTGGTGTGAATTGAAATGGAACGAAAACACTGATATTTATAGACATATTGCGACGGTTTTTTGGTTAAACCGTCGCTAATAACGACGGTTATTTTAATAACCCGTCGCAAATTTAAAATAGCGACGGTTGTTTTAAAAACTGTCGCTAAATTTAGCGACAGTTGTGGTAATCCGTCTCTATATTTAGCGACGGGTTTAGTAAAACCGTCGCAATGTTTAAATACACGACGGTTTTACTTACAACCGTTGCTAAATATAGCGACGGAATATAAACTGTCGCTAAATCTAGCGACGGTTTGAAGCAAAACCATCGCTAATTTAAAACTAGCAAAACCGTCGCTAAATAATGCAACGGTTTTAATGAAACGTTGTTGTTTGTCCAAAAAACACGCTAATCGAAAACGGTTTTCTAAAACGTTATCGTATGTCATAAAAAAACACGCTAATAGACAACAGTTTAAAACCGTTGTTGTAACCTATATAGGACAACGGTTTTAACAAAAACCATTGTATTTAGCAACCAAAAAACACTCCCATAGACAACGGTTTGCTAAAACCGTTGTCGTTGACCCATAAAGACAACGATTTTTAAAAAATCGTTGTCTTTTGACAAAGAAAAATTCAGAAAGCGAAAACCGTTGTTAAAAGGAAAAAAGACAACGGTTTCTGATAAAACCGTTGTCTTTTGAGTGTGGTTGTATATTGAATTTCTTGTAGTGCATCCAGGGTTGGGCTCTTCTTGGCCTTCTTCAAGAAGCATGATCATCCTCTGAGGTGAACTAGAGACATTTTCGGACCTCCTAAGAGTTGGTATATCTTCAATTGACTGTTGGAGTGTGGGTTCTACTATTTTAGGAATGAGTGTTTATCGTATCTCCTCGAGTTCTATGATCCCAATTTTTATATCTACTATAAATTCTTTTTCCAATAAAGTGTAATTTCTTGAAACAAACATTTTGTTTCTTCGGTATTATAGAAATAATATCTACTAGAATTCTTTGAATATTCCACAAAATAACACAAATTGGCTCTACTATCCAATTTATCACTCACTGCCTACTTCACATAAGCAGTACATCTCCATATTTTTAAGAAAAAATATTTGAGAAGCTTTCTCATCCATATATCATATAGTATTTTATTTATTGTATTTGTATGAACTTAGTTCGACAACATTACCGTAGTCTCAAGTGCAAATCACAAAAAGAATGATGGCAATTTAGTGAATCTCATCATGGATCAAACAATGTCCATCAATTTCCGATTACGATGTCCTGACACACCATTCAACTAAGATTTGAATGTGGGGTCCATTGTGAGATAATATCATTCTCCTTAAGGTAGTCTTGAAATTCAGTACTTAAGTATTTTTCATCTCGATCAGATCGAAACGTTTTAAAACTCTTTCTTAATTGTTTATCTACTTCAGCTCTGAATTTTTTGAATCTTTCAAATGCTTCGGACTTGTATTTAAAATACTCATACCAATACTTCGAGAAGTCACCAATAAAGATAATTAGGTAAGAATGCTCATGTCTTGTGCTAACACCCAGCGAGCCACACACATATGTATAAATCAAATTCAACAGGTCATGTACACATTCCACTTTCCCAAAGAAATGGGCTTTAGTCATTTTTATTTTCGGATAGGATTCACATGTATTAAGAAACTTTATGCCTGACAAGTCAAACATGTAATCTCCCACTAACTTGTGCATCCTTCTTTAAGAAATATTTTATAACCTAGCGTGCTATAAATGTGCTTGATTTAGATTACCTTATTTTTTTGTTTGCTATTGAAATTATATTTAGTCGGACATCGTTAATTGAAATATATTTTATTTTTAAGTTACATATATCATTTTCTAATTCGTCTGTTTTAATTAAACATTCATTCTTGTAAATATTGTAAATATTTTTAGAAAATAAACAATAAAATACATCTTTATCAATCATAAAAATAAAAATAATATTTTAAACCAAGTCATGAACGTATAAAACATATCTAAAAAGTAACTTAAAAGTATTTTTTAATAATAAAAACAATATCTCTGATGACTTTCATGGCAACCCTTGCTCCATTGTCTATCCTCAGGAAAGTCTTATTATCCCTTATCCTCATACTCCTTGTCATCATCTGTAAATCATTACATAGATGATAACTAGATCCATTACCTAATGCCCAATAAGTTGAATTAATGGAGATATTTACTTCAATATGAAACATATCATTGTCAGAAACTCTTACGTGCTCGATATTCTTGTAGTTGTGTTTCAATTGTCCAGGCTTCTTGCATTGGAAATAAATTAAACATCTTCTGTCTTATTGGGCTTTGTAGGCCCTTTATAAGTCTTCGAAGCTTGTTTCTCGGTAGGTTTGTATTTCTTAAAAGGAGCAAAATGTTTTTTCCCTTCCTTTGTGGGCCTTTTTTGTCCTCGACGAATAGCCTACTAGGAAACCAAGTTTTTCTTCTTAATGGTGGCTTCATATGCGGTAAGCATATTGACTAGCTCTTCAAGGATAGCCTCCAGCTTATTCATATTGAAATTCATGACAAACCCATCAAATGATGGCGCGATGACAACAATAGAATGTCCGTGTACAATCGTTTGGGATTGCAAGGTACATGCCCACTAGCTACTCGATGAGCCAATCATCCTCACAACATGCTCGTGGACTGAGGCCTTTTTCCGTAGACGTGATGTCATGAGATCATTGACAGTAGTATGCCTTAAAAGACGTGTTTTTGTACCGTACAACTCTTATAGTGACTGTAAATGTCAATCATATTTACAACATCCTCAAACCGCCTCTGCGGTTCGTTTGACATAGAAGCTAACATATAACTCCTAGCTTGCAAGTCATGGTCCTACCGTTTCTAAAACTTGGCCAATTCTTCAGCAGGGGCATTGGCAGCCGCCTCTTTTGGATAAGCCTTGTTGAGCACATATGATATTTTCTCGTAATTTAAAACAATTCTTAAATTATTCAGCCAATCTTGGTAATTAGGCCCAGTAATCTTATTTTGATCGAGAATAACAGATAGAGGATTTTACGACGACATCATAAATATAGTGAAATGAAAACAGAATAAATGTTACCAAAAATTTTAAAATATTTTATAGAACATAAAAATATGTTATTTTGTTTTTATGAATCATCTCTCACTATTTTGGACTTTTTCACCCCATGAAAACAGGAAATCCAATTTTCTTAGTGAGTATGCAAGGCCCAATTGCTAAATTATGATCTCGAATAATATCAGCAAATCATAATTTTCAAAAGGTAGAGCCTTGTTACAACCATTTGCAACCCTCACGTATGTTGCATCATGTTTGGTAAGAGCCCAATAATATGACGCCCTTTCTCTTTATGTGTCGAGCCAAACCCATCAATGTTGAACCTTAGTGGACAGTCGCCATGAGATCCCTCAATAATGTGAGCCGAATTCATGAGAATTACATATAGTTCACATCAAGTATATCAGTGAAAATTATAGTTTTCGTCGTCCAGACCACCCCCAATAATATGAGTCAAACACTGACTGCGGACAACGTTTATCATACAATCACTGTTAATGCAAGGCAAGAGAAAATTTAATCTATGATTAATTTTCTTTTTATGGTCTTGATGTAAATTTTGAATCTTATCCAAAATGAGATATTTTAAATTTTGAAATTTTTTTCATCATTAATTTTAAAATCTCGTGCCATGTTTTTTTGTATGTTTACCGAATTCATTCAACAGTTGTTATTATAAAACAGACTGATTATTTATAATAAATCACATGCATTATAAATAATAAAGTATGATCGATAATCGAGAGTTATTTGATCTGTGAGATCCATGCACAGATCCAATTTCAAAACATAGATAAATACATAGATGCAAATGCAATATTACATTATATTACAATATTTTATATGTATTTGATCTTCAAAAATCTTGAGCATCTGGGTCCACCATCTTCAAATCTTGATCTCCCACTAAATCTAATATTTACATTAAATTTCAATGGCACGTTGAAATACAAATTTAAGAGATGAGAATGAGCCATAAACCTGACTCACTTTAAATAATTAATCCACAACAATATAAAATATCCTAACATACACTTTGGTCATAGCACTCGATCATATTTTTATACATAATACCATATATTATATAAAAACATAATATCAAATATTATCAAATCATGTATTTTACAAATATGACAATAACCACCATAATTAAAAAAATTAAACAAAAAATTAAATAAAGGCCTTTATTTAATTATCCAATTTATCATAATAAATTTTTTTAAAACACTTTTTACAATAAACAACATAGGCTAGGGATTGCCCGAGATCATCTTAGGCAGCCAAGTCTCTACCCTACCTGTCGCTGAAAATTTTTCAGGCAGCCGTCGACAGGCTCTAGCAAGTTAGTAATTAATTATCAATAAATTAATACATTATGGAGTTTGGTGGATATTTTATATCTAGTAGAGATTATTTAATTAGTTGTTTACAGAACACAAAAATGTTCTCAAAATTTGATTGTAAGTCCGAATTTTATCAGATTCGGATGAAGAAAGAAAAAAGAAATTTGCAGTTTTCCTCACACTACAAGGTTGTTATATTTGAGAAGTATCACTATTGAGATTGGCTAAGACACCAAAGATATCTCAAATAAAAATAAATAATCTCTTTAAATATTATTATATTTTTATGTTTGCCTATATATATAATATTTTAATAGCATTTAAAAATATAGATGAACATATTAAAAACTCAAAGATTTTATTTAAAGTTTGAAAAAAATAAGTAATAATCATATCTGAAAAGAAAACATGCATAGCTAAAAGGTATATTGAATTCCTTTTAGTAGAAATCGATGAGTCATGAATAATTATGCAAGAACACATAGTGGAAAAGGTGCATAATTTTTCATATGAACTAAAAGAAAATAAACAATTTCAAAGTTTCTTAGGAGTTGTTAACTTTGCTGAAATGTTAGTTAAGAACCTAGAAAAATACAGGAAATTGTTTCCTATTATTTAAAAAAGATGCAAAATTTATATAGACAGAAGAAAATACTAAGGAACTTATCCAACTAAAAGAGTTTTGCAAAGTTCTTCCAAAAATGAATATTCCTTTAGATGTAGATGATATGGTATTATATAAATATGTTAGTGATCATAGGTAGGCAGCGGTCCTTACAAAGCTCACATCAGATGGAGAACAATCATGCATGTATTGCATTGGTCTATTCTCATAGGCAGAAGCCTTTCAATGGCATATCAATAAAAATTAATTTTATACAGTAAAAATGACTTTTGAAAAATGACCATTATTTTTATTTGCAAAAGAATTTACATTAAAGGTTGATAATACATATGTAAAAGCTATCTTAAAAAATAAAATTGAATCTAAACCGAGAAGACTAGATTATTAAGATGACATGATTTATGTCAAAATTATATTTTTGATATTATTATTATTAAATATCATGAAACTATTATTGTAGATTTCTTAACAAGATATGGACAACGCTGATCTCGATGTCATCACAAAAATATGAAGAGTTATTTGAGGAAACACCTTGAAATACTTCAAAACAAGTTCAATAAGTTTGCCCTAAGTGCAGAAGTTGTGGGTAGTCTACAACTAGTTGATAAGAGCATTGTCTCTAATCAAAATACACATGATTATACTTAGTTATGATCTGTATTACATAAGATTATCCTCCAAGCTATTAAAAAACCAATGGCTTGTCAAAATGAAAATTTTCGAGCACATGGCTCTGCAGGTGGAGCAGGAGATTCAAGTACACTTAGCACAAGTACTAAGTCAGGATAATCTTCGGATGAGTTAGCCCAAGTAAAAATTGAAGCTTCGAATCCTTGTGTGGAGCCTTCAAGTCAACCATTCACCTCGAGGATTGAAGATAGAGAGATCAACCTTAGACCTCAAACCGACAAGGGAATATTAAAATTGGTACTAACGAAATTATAGTTTCTCTGTTTCAGGTATATCAACATATCTGAGAGAAATTTAAAAAAAGAGTAGATATCAACCTAGCCACAATCCGAGTTGATATAACATGAAAATATCGAAGGATATAGGACATTGATGAAATCAAATTTCTATTCTAAGGAGGTGAAGATATAGTATGATTGGGGCTCTTGTCTTGGTTTATAATATATCATCGAGCTCCCAGAAATTTTAGCACTACCTAAGTGGATTCAAGAATATATTCATGAAATATGGGCAAACAATGATTATTTGTACAAGAAAGGTATTTTGGAGCTTTATTTTTTTTAGTGCAGCACTAGAACCAGCATAAAGGGGTCACACAAAGAATTTTACTTCATCAAGCTAAGGAGATCAGACATGAACATTCAGAAGATATATTTGAAAAGAAAAGAAATCTTTCATGGAACAACAAGCTACTGGGGAGTCAAGAAACTTGTCGAAAATTCTGCAATATGGCTCATGTGGGAAGATGGTCAGAAGAAATCTGTCTAGATGCCCGAACTAGAAAGAGACGAAATTCGGGAAAGATTTTCGGTCAAGATCTAACCGAAAGCATACATCAGAGACCGGTCCAAATGGTGAATGAAGGTCCATACAAGTTATGTTTTCTTCGAAGACCATACAAAAATAAAAATATTCTCCGACGAAGGTAAAAAAAAAAGACATGCGATCTAGGCACTCCAATGGTATAACATTGGCTACTCAACCACTACAAAAGGATGAACCACTAACTAGTTGTTTGACGGGACTACCTACCTTAAGATATTGTCAGCCACAACTAGCAATAATGTGAATAAATAATGCAAGTTTGAAGGCCGGATTTTAGATCCACCAAGGCTTCTATATATGTATAAAGGTAGAAGTAAGATGAATGCATCATTCGACATCTTCATTTCTTTCAAAATAAAACTGATAGATAAATGATACATAGACTGAAAACTTTGAGTTTTCCCATGATTTTGGAAAGACTTGATAGATAAAACAATGTCACCTACTCATATCTGGAAAACATAGTAAATAAGAGAAAATGGTGATTTTAAAGGATGTTTAATTCTTTCAATAACATTAGCGAGTAAAAACTAAAGAATAAGAGAATGCGGAGGGTGCAAAATAAATTAATTTTATGTAGAAACTGAACATAATGATGAGTTTGTGTTCGGGATTTATCTCCAATTTCTCCTTGAAAATATGAATGTTATTTTATGTATAGTGTGATACAAGTCGATATTTCAACTAAGACATTGTCTATTGCCTTCATTAATAGTAATGAAGTAAAAAGAGGAGTATTGAACCGTGCATATGCTGGAAGCCTCAAAGCATCTGTGTTTTATTTTCATACGTGAATTATTTGGCTCCAGTCATTTCATTTCCATCTTATCTATATTAACAATTAAATATAAAATTTAGAAAAATAATTTCTTCTCTCTTGAAAATTATGATTTGCAAATGAAATATGTTCATGATGACAAGTAAATAAATTTTATTTGTTATCTGAAATTCGAGACTATTTAAAATATTTTCCCATATAATGAACATAATTATTATAGGTTGTAAGTCTCTTGTGAGACGGTCTTACAAATTTTTATATGTGAGACGGATCAATCTTACCGATATTCACAATAAAAAGTAATAATCTTAGCATAAAAATAATACTTTTTCATGGATGACTCAAATAAGATATTCGACCCACGAAATTGATCCGTGAGACCGTCTCACGAGAGTTTTTGTGTTTTTTCAATAGAGAAAGGGAATAGGGGTATTTCCGGAAATGAACTGTGCCAAGTGGATAGTGGGCCCCACGTTTGATTCAAGGAATGGCATGCCCCACGGCCGGTTTGCCATCCGTAACGTGTCGTTGTCTGATAAGTGGTAATATGTGGGGCATGGGTCGATTTATCGCGGGTTATTGTACCGTCTCATTTTATGAAAATGATTTACTCCCTTGTTGATCAATTCAAATCTCATTACTAAGTGTCACGGAATGGGTATTACACCATATTCATCAAATTAATTGTTCGCATAACGTAGGCAGTTAATCCCTATTAATGAAAGAATGTTTTATTTTAAAAAATTATGTTTTTTTTAAAATAATCACGATAATATTCAGACACTTATTTTATCCATCATCTTAATTATTGAATCTTAAACATTCATAAAGTAAAAAAAATATATCGAGAGACATCATATATATATATATATATGTATATGTATATAACAAGATGACACGATTGATGAAAAATTGTAAATCTCGTCCTTCATGTTGTCAAATTCAAGAGTTCGTATGTCATCTTCATTATTTTTGTTGTTGTAAATTCGGTTCTTTTTACAATATGACGTAAATTTATGCACTATAACATAACATCAGTACTCACGATTGATTAAAATGATTGAAATCAATAAATAAAGAATTCAAATATACAAGATTAAAATTCAATTCTAACAAGATTAAATGTGGAAAATATACCAATGATAATAAGATGGTGTAGGCCCAATAATACCTTTGTATCGTATCTACTATTGTCTTATGGCGCCATTTGTTTTTGGATTAAATATTCGTTATTCAAATACTTTGAGACGAATGTTTCATCCATTCTTAAGAGACCTAAAAATAAATAAAAACTTAGTTTTTGAAAACCTAAAAAATGATTTTCGGTTTAATTTCAGGTTTTTATCGAAATCTAATCATGGATCAAAGTTTATAGTATCGATTCATAAAGTTTCGAAAATATTTTAAACCGAAACGAGTCGAAAAAGCTAAAATCTTTGAATTGAATAGATATACATGCCCCAGATTTTATGTAGGCCATCGTATATATATCTGATATATATTCAATCCCCGGTTAAGAACTTAATAACGATACAAATACAAAAAAAATAAGCTGTCCACGGCCCATATCAAAGTCGGGCTCCAGTGCATCCACAAGTCGGGCCCATATCACCATTTCACAGTAGAACCAAAATATGAAAATTACTGAAAAAATAAAAATCATTACAAGAGAAAAATCCATTGCATCAAGTGCACTGTAATATATACAAGTATCACTAATTACAATTTTCAAACCAATAATTTACTTTTTGTTCATTTGTATATCAAACAAGATCTATAAAACTTCAGATCAATCTTGATCATCCACTGCCACAATCATTGATCTATTTATATATGTCCGATTATCTTTTCGTTTTTTTCATATGGACCAAGACATACCAACTCTTCCTCGAAATCTTGATCATCCACTCACTGCAATAGTATATGTAAAATGACAATGTTAAAATCAAGCTTCAAGGAATGTAACCAAAACTATTCATAAATGACAAAAATTTGTGTGAGACGATCTCACGGATCGTATTTTTGTGAGACGGATCTCTTATTTGGTTCATCCATGAAAAAGTATTACTTTGTATGCTAAGAGTATTAGTTTTTATTGTGAATATTGGTAGGATTGACTTGTCTCACAGATAAAGATTTGTGAGACCGTCTCACAAGAGACCTACTATTCATAAATTAGTTCGATGCACATATTTCCATAAAATAAAATTTCAATGAACCAATTTTGATTACCTATCCTAAATAAATTTCTTAAAAACATGGATAAATTTTTTTTATAAAGAAGAAAAAACTTTATGGCAAAAACTTGTGTGAGACGGTCTCACGGGTCATATTTTGTGAGACAGATCTCTTATTTAGATAATCTATGAAAAAATTTTACTTTTTATGCTAAGAGTATTACTTTTTATTGTGAATATCGGTAAGTTTGACCCGTCTCACAGATAAAGATTCGTGAGACCGTATTAGAAGATACTTAGTCAAACTTTGTACTCAATAGCAACTTCAAATCTCTGTTCCCAACTTCATGTTTCATCTACTATTCATTCAATCACATACAACAATTTTCTTAAAAGAAATTTCAATTTTATAACAGTAAATGAATTTACAAATAAATTAATATTAATAACAAAAAAAAATTTGAATAAAAATCAAATAAGAAAATCAATTTTCCATTATTTTTATTGTGTTGAACAAAATAAACCACATCAAATCTTATACAGATGTTGGAGGAAGGGGAAGAGAAGTCTTCCATTCAAGGGGTAAATTGGAAATTTCACATACAAGGTCTATTTTTCAAATGGGATTGTGAGGAGGAGGCCTATTTTTCAAAATTTTCCAATAAGCATACATCGATCGTAAAATCTAGCTGCTGAATCCATCTCAGCGGTTTTTCCGCCATGGATTTGTGGCAGAGAGCTCGGAGTTTGGCGGAGGAGACCGCCAAGAGATCTCAGGAGTTTACGCAGGGCATTGGCTCCATGAATTTCTCCGACGTCGTCTCCGAAGCGTCCAAGAGGTCCAAGGAGATTGCGACCGAGGCGTCCAAGAGGTCCAAGGAGTTTGCTAACGAGGCGTCGAAGAAGTCGAAGGAATTCGCCGTCGAGGCTCTGAAGCGCGCCGATCAGCTCACGGCTCAGATTCCCACCGCCGCCACGGTGCTCAGTAATATCGTGGATTCGCCTCAGAAGGGCAATGAGGCTGCTGATCTGGACAAGTATGGGATCACGGATGATTTGAGGGATTTCATTAGAGGCATTACGATCAGTACTTTCCAGGATTTCCCGCTCGAAGGTGTTGCTCTTTCGTTTGCTGCCTGATCTATCTGCTTTTTTTCCCTAGTGAATTGCTTGCTTTATATGCTGACAAATGTGTTTTTTCATTTGAAAATATCGGAATTGGAAAATCATCTATTGGGTATTTAATTAAAGATTAGAGAAGGTTGTTGAATTTTCCGTTTAATTGTGATGTATCACTCTTTTCTGTGAATTGATCCTGTCTCATTTTAACAAATATGGTTTCTGCCTCCGAATAGACGCAGAGAGAACTCGTTGGATACTATTTGTATTTTGAACACTGCTATAGTTATGTTATTGTTAAGAGTTACACTAATGGGGGTGCACTATTAACGCGTTGCTTCATTTTTGAAAGTTAATCTGTATGGCGCTCCTCCTTTTCATGTCAGGTCCTAGGAAGTTTTGTTTTATTGATGGGACAAAAAGCAAATATCAAAATAGGTAGAAATTTGATCAATATGTGACGACCAAACCAAACTACAATTGAAGATTTTATGCATAGACAGTCAATTAGGGACAAAGAGCCAACTGCTTTCGTGGGCTTCATGTGATGTATATAAAAATAGCGAGCTCTGTCTTACTGAGGAGACCAATGGCATATGCAAAATGAAGGTGTGGTCAACTGAGATTACATCCTATTATCGTAGGCAAAGAGCCATACATAATCATATTTTAATTCTTACAACAAACAAATCTCTCAATGTATGTGACTGATGTCATCTTCAGAGGTAGCATCACGCAGTTAAAGAATGACATAAAAGAAAGATCTGTAGCATCACTAGATCTTGGTTATACTGTCTAGAAGTGTCAAACTAAAGACACTAATGGCTCCACATTGGTTCGAAACAGTCTCGGGGAATGCATGCTGCTGCTCAAATCTAATGTCAAGTCAAATAGCTCTAAGAACAGGAGAAAATCTGTAACTGAATATGAAAGAAAAGAAAGTAAAAGAAGCGAATATGTTTTAAATCACAAGGATTAGGCAAAAAAACTCAGCAACTTTCACAAACTTATTTTGCATTTTCTCGCAGGCAGGCTTTCATCATTTGGGTAAATTGAACTTAAAATTAAGCGATTTTACAAGAAGGTTAAATCAAGAATTGTGTTACCAACTTGAAATATGGGTTACCAAAATCGCCATCTCATTTCATAAAGGCTGATTGACTTTGATGCAAAAGCTTATATTTGTTACCATCTTGTATATGCAGATGACTCAGAGATGTCAGATATTCCTGCACGTTCAAATGTTCGACAGGATCTCAATGAATGGCAAGAAAGGCATGCAAAACTTGTTCTCTCAACGGTGAAGGTTAGATTTTTCTTGTCTCTAATTCGTTTTTGCGGCTGACAAAGAGAGACTAAAAAACCGAAAACCTTTTGATTAGTAGATGTTCCATTGTGAGCTTGAGTCTTTATTTTATGTTGTTTCGAAAGTTAATGTACTGGCTTGGGGATTTCATTATTATTTTATCTGTTTATGGATAAATAGCGTACAAGTATATGATGATTGAACTTTATATTCTTTCAAAAATCAATGTAATTTATCCTCTTGAGCTGTTGTCTTTACATTAACAATTAGCCAATTAACTTAAATTTTTTCTCATAATAAAAATGCTCTGTTATTGTTTGAACTCAAGCTCATAATATGCTCAACTACAAGTTGGCTAAAGGAACTTGCAAGCTCGTGCTCATATTCAGAACTTCAAGCACGACCTTAACCTGTACCTCGTATGAAAAATTGTGTGAGTATGACCTAAACATGGCATGGAAGTTATGGTTAATATGAATTATTTGAAATGACCTCAAATTGTACCCTAACATCATCATTCTGATTCAATCCTCACTTCCTTTTTTTCCCTCTCATTCAGGAGATGTCAAAACTAAGGTATCAGTTATGCCCAAGAGTGATGAAAGAGAGGAAGTTTTGGAGGATATACTTCATTCTTGTTAACAGTCATGTGGCACCGTAAGTTACTTCCCCATAGCACTGGCCTTTATGTAAGAAATTCATTTGCATCATTACTAACCGTCAAATTCATCGTTTAAATATCATATTTTATTTTTTATATATGTTTGATGTTCTTTGATATCTACATAATTTGATCTAAGAATTCTAAGATTTTCAATACATGATAAATGAGTGATGAAGGATGCTTGGATCTTAATATATTGCCTCAAATTGTATGAATTGTTCTGTTTCTTGCTTACCAAATCTTTGCCGACTTGAATTCCAAATTATCTCAGAAAAATGATGTATTTACCAATTATTTTTTATATATGTTTGATGTTCTTTGATATCTACATAATTTGATCTAAGAATTCTTAGATTATCAATACATGATAAATGAGTGATGAAGGATGCTTGGATCTTAATATGTTGCCTCAGATGGTATGAATTGTTCTGTTTCTTGCTTACCAAATCTTCGCCAACTTGAATTCCAAATTATCTCAGAAAAATGATGTATTTACCAATTGTTGGTGGGGTTAAAAACAATGTCATGATAGTCGCTTGGGAGTCAATGAAACAAGTGGACAGCGTCTGGAAAACGATTTTAGAGTTCCTCAAGTATCTGTACTTCTGAACTAATCGCAACTGATTTACTAAAGATATTTCTAGCAGTTTGTCAAAAATTTCAGCCATTTCCTGACACGACACTTGAAATCACTTATTTTCCATGCCACCAGCAAGTGATAATTAGCTAAAATACCTGAAGTCACATCTAGAGGTCATCAAAATATATAAAGCAAGTATATTGATATTGCATGTTTAGTTAATATAACATCTATTTGATATAAAAAATTTCACGGCTTTTTTTCTTTTGAGATTTTGAAATTACAAAGGGAATCATTCCGTGAACTGCATTGTATGTATGGGTGGCAAAACAGATGTGTAGTGCTTCCTTGTTTACCAAGCAGTAAGCTGTTTTATGATCCTTTCGAATTCTATATTATGCTTAAATTCTGTTTTAGATTTCTTCCCCGGCAGCCTTCAGGGTAAGGACTGAGTAATAGCCATTGCCGCGTGTGCCAAGAGAATGAACCGATTGGAAAATTTAGTTTTCGATTTCTTTTTTGAATCTCTTCATTTGAATGATAAGCAACCTCAGTTTTCTTAGTTCATTAGTTTCAACTTTGACATATTTATCATAGCATGTTTCTCAACTGGGTTATTCATTACTTTGCAAGTGGAGACTTTCTATCTGCAATTTATTGTTGTTTTCTAGTGAAATCCTCACTTCAAAGAGATTATGAAATTGCTATTTGATTTTCCGAAAAAAAGCTATTTGATTTGTTTTTGTTTAATTTTAGTTCGCAGTATTTTCGTGTATGATCCCTGAAAAGTTCTTTATTTCATGCATACCGGGAATTTAACAACATTTGGATAGCCTCAAGTTTTATCTTTGCGATGGATATGTTCCCCTGCTTTTGCCAGCTTTTGCCACCATTGTCATTTCTTAATCATAATTTTTTATCTTCCCCTTCGTGGTGGTTGGTAACTTCTGACTTGACTCACTTATGAATTTTTTTATTTAGTTCATATAATCATATCAGCATGTAGCTACTATAGTTGAGTTCCGAAATTCGCAGCCCTTGATTGAGCAGGCTTTTATTGAACCCTTCCGGTCTATCAAAGCTTATTGTATATTACTTTATTCGAAGCATTGGTAATCTTTCCTAAGAATTTTCAGGTTATTGCATTGTCGTGATTGTGGAACCATATTAATGTTAGAAATCTTGGTACAGAGAACAGAAAGCATTCTCTCTTTCTCTCTGCAATTTGGTGTTTTTGTTTGCGGTATGTATGACGCGTCTCGAGTCAGTCGGTTCTACCTTGAACTTGTCTAACTTAAATCTGCTATAGGTATGAAAAAAGATACCTGGAAGATCTAAAGCTGAAATCTGAGGAAAAGGCGAAAGATACCGAAGTGAAAGAAGTTTCGTCGGATGGAACATCATCTAAAAAGGGAGAGGGGATTTCAAAACCAAATAGCAACAAGTCATCAACTTCTGAACAAGATTTAGATGTCTTTCTTCTCGGAGACCTCGAGGATAGTGACGATGACCAAGGTATCTTTGTGTCCAAACATATCACAAACTAAATTACTTTCTGCTTTTGCTCTTACTATTTGTTCCTAATTTCTACTTTTCTTTTACACTCCGCTGGATCATATCCCTTTTTTTTTTGTTTATTCAGATGATGCTGTCGATGACTTTGACGATGATTTTGACAAGATATAGTTCGGGAGTGAAGTGAAGCTGTTATATCATATATGTATGTCTTTGCCAAATTTCTGCTGCACAACATTTAAATGTGAAGTTTCTACGTTGGAAATTCAAGCAGTGGATTTTACTTTTTAGCAATAAAATTTCATTTCATGCGAATTTTCAAGTGAGATTTAATTGGGGTTTTCATATTATTTTCACTTAGGAGTTTAATCAATCAGAGTTCTGTATTATTTTTATATTTAATTTTGTAAAGAATGCAAGTTTCCCCCTTTACCGCTAGATTTGTTTTCAAATTTGCCGGGTGCATCCGTACTTACAAATGCTGGCCGTGGATGGGTAAATAAGCTCCGACTGGAATAGACAAATGGGTCAGTCGGTCAGATATGGCCGAATAAATCTCGGACGTTGATGAACTCATATTTTAGCATCAAATTCCTCCGGTTAGGGTGGTCCAAACCGTACCTGTACTCCATGTCCGAATAAATATTGTTGGACCCAAGCATCAATGCTCAACTTCCAGGCTACCTCTCTCTCTCTCTCTCATGTGGCTTAGGTCTTCAATATCAAGTACGGAACACAAATATGAAGTCAAATAATATTAATTTTTTGACAAGAGGGTCCCTTCTCTTGAGAAAGTAAGTTCGATGGCTCGATTGACACCAGTATCTCATATTTCGATTGGGTAGAGTTTATGTCAAATGGTCTAAAATTGATCAGGATACGTAATATTTATAAAAAAAAATTATGGATATCGTATAATCAAATTAAAATTGGACTCTTGTATATCGTTATGTTAACATTTAATCAACTGAACAGAACATGTCTCAAATTCGATATTTAATTATAACATACCCTAATCAATTTCTATAAATATCATTATGTCGATTGTTTGATGTTAAAAAAAAATATTTTTATATTGATGGATATGCAAAAAGAAAAACAAAAACAATGTAATAATCTGTAAAGCTTCTCTATTTTTCCTCTTCAAATAAAAAAGTCTATTTCGTGTAGTATCATTTTTTTCAATTCTTTTTATCCCGAAATATCTCACTTTGCCATATGGCCCATAGGCCATATACAAAATTATTTTAATAGATCACTTTAATGCAGTTTTAATACACTTGAAAAATCTAAAGAGCTAAATATATTGAAATCAATAATATATGTGTTCATGGTTCGACAACTATGGCGTCAAGTTCTTGGTTTATCCATTTATCACTGCTTGCGTTCGGCCAACCAAGTGGCTTATGCTCTTGCTTTTAAAGCTTTTTTTTGTAGGTGTACAATTTTCTCACACATAAAGAAAGTTTTAAAAATTTTGTTTTGACGTTCAAAACGTTCTTGGACGTCGTATAATTTAAAATCATTCATATGGTGTTAGATTTGATTTACCTTTTCGTATTTAACGTCGGCACCAATTATCCCGGTGTTTAGGCGCTAATAGTGGAGAATTAGTATTTTTATTTAGCATGTTTATTGGTTATTAGTATTTTTATTAAACTAATTAACCCCCTAATTATCTCCCTAATCAATACACACACACACTCGGCACACACACTCACACACACACCTTGTTTTATTCTTGCTTTTGATAAGAAACTAGGGTTCTTAGAGTATTTAGCAGCAACCACCCCTTTCCCCTTGCAAATTTCTGGAGATTTATGCTCTTTTTTCGAGCAAGAATCGTGTAGCAAGCGTCTCCCGATCATCTCCCGTAATCCACCGCATCGTTATTCATTATCTTCGTGCGTTCTAATGCAAAGGCATGCATATTTTTTATTTTTCTACATCGATCTTGTCATAGTAAATATTTGGATACATATTGCGTGTAAAAATCCGTTTATGTTATGAAAAGTTTGAGCAATGATGTTTGAAACGATTTTGGAACGGTTTTTAGATCTCAAAAATCGAATCTGCTGTTATTTCGAATCCTGCAATTTTTCGGTCGGTTTTCTAAAAAAACTTTCAACATATAAAATGTAGTAATTTTTTAAACCTTCGATTTGACAGTAAATTCGTAATTTTCGAACAATAGACGAGTGAGTTATGATGATTCTCGTGTGACTGATCAAACTGTTATAAAATGCGTTTTTTTGAGGATTTTGGTTGCAGGCTTCGTTGGAACTGGGCGGCGCTCGAGCGGTAAGATTTTACCGCCCGAGTGCCAGGCCTTCTAGACGGGCGCGCTCGAGCAGTAAAATGTTACCGCCCGAGCGTCAGGCATTCTGGAAAAAAAAAATGTTCTAGTATGTGCAGCAGTCGTCCAAGCGGGATCCAGCGAAGCCCTCAACGCTATATAAGTATGTTCGACGTGCAAAAAAATTATTTTATGTTTTTGAGGTATGCGAATTGTCTTGTGACCAATTATGAAAGGGTTTGTAAGCCGGAAAACGTGTTCGAGGACCTCTCAACCCCGGTAAAGCATGACCGAGTTTTGATCAAGATTGGGAAGCGACAAATCATGACCAGGGACCAATCCACCCGATAAAGCATGACCGGAGATCTTATGTATGTGGGAGTGGATGTTTGGTCGAAAGGTTGTGATGTTCCCTGCCAGCCCAGTACTGTGGTTTAGTCTGATCAGGCGCATTATGTTATGGGTCACTTGCTTTGAAACATATCTCTACGCAAAATGATGATGATTATGCATGTTTAAGTATGTATGATGCAAGCACGTTTATGAAATGATGGCACGTCTATGTTTATGTAAGTATATTCAGAGTTTAAGTATGTAGTTGCTACTTTTAAATGCATGTGGTTTTATTATGTATTATTTGTTATTCTCAGTTTATACATGTAGAATCTTTTTAGATTCACTAGACTTGATCGATATAGGTGAGGACCAAAATGACGAGGCGAGATGCGGGGACCACTGATTTGGCTCGGACGGTGCAGAGGCCTAACCCGAGGACCACTTAAGTTTTCAAGAATTTTTATGCACTCATTAACTCTGATTTTCATGAAATTACTTCACGTTGTTTAAACAAGTACTTGTTGCAAGCTCTTTTACACTTCAAATATTTAGACAAGCATTATATTTGTATTTCATTTTGAGAGATTATTACTTATTTAAGAAAAAATTTTATTTTCCGCAAATTTTAAGTAGTTTTAAAGTACGGTACATCACATAGGCGACTGAATCGATTGTGAACATGTTTAGAATATACACTACACTTTCTAATGAATTTCATGATCCACTAGCCTCGTGGACCTCATAATACTTAGAATATATTCAACTACTTTATCTATGCGGCTTGAATGAATAGACATATAAAGTAACTTTCATAATTAGAAAAACATATAAATATTACAATCAAAACCACAAGTTCACCATCTGAACACCTATTCTAACACTTTTGTAAGTTCAAGATTTTGTATATATTGACTGTCTTCTATTTTTGTGTTCTTTTGTATTTTCAGACATGGTTTGGCTACTAAAATTAATATGTTTTATCCTGAAAAAAATTTCAAGAAGCACGAGGGATAGTGAATAACTAAATATAAGAAAATAAAAGAGGGAAAAAAAATTAAAATTGTATTCAAATAAAAATGAGTAAGAAGTTATTATTATTATTTTTTTATGATGGTCCTTTTGTACAATTTCCCGGGCATGAAAATATGCATAAATTCGTCTCTGCTGTACCCCGGGGCCAACACTTCACATGGCCCTTATTACTTTTGGTCCATTTGAAGTCTTAAATTCACAATAAAAAGTATTTACAGATTTATATAAATGGTAAATAGAGTGATTTTTATATGGGTAAGAATAACAATCGAACAATATTTCGTGAGACTGTTTCATATGATTTTTTGTGAAATATATGATGTTCGACAATAATTTTTGAATAGGGGTAGATATCGTCATTTAAATTTAGATAAGATTTAAATAAGATAGATAAGATTTAAATAAGATTGACATAGTTTTGGGCGGTGAAAATTGTAACAGGTATACATGAGGTATACCTGAGGTTGTTCATGTGATAAGATCCCCTTTGGTAGAATTATTACATGGAAGTGCTAGTGTGGGATTTTAAGAAAAGTTTATTATTTTTCAATATTAAATAAAAATAACATTCGAGGGCGGTTAGAAACATAACCCTACTGTGTGTTTTATTTTGGATTTGCCTATCCATATTTTCGGATTTTTATTTAATTCATTAATCAAAATACACTCCCTCAATTAAAATCAATAATATATAGATGATTGCTAATAAGTATAAATGGTATACAATGATATATTCTTGCATAAATCAAGGTTAAAATTTCCCCCCAAAAAAAATCCAATTATATAAATAGAAGAAAACTAATATTGTTTTACAACATCTCTGAGGCCGAGCACACGTAATGTATATATCAAATATTAAATTTCTTGTAAGACGGTCTCATATATTTTTATTCGTGAGACATGAGACGGGTCAAGTTTGTTCATATTTTTAATAATAAATAATATTTTTCATGTGTGAACCAAATAAAAGATTTGTCTTATAAAATTGACTCGTGAGTGATATCATTTCACGAAAGTTTTTGTGTATATTAAAAATCCGATGCATGAAGTTTGAGAATTTACAACGGAGTGAATTTTAATAAGATGTCTATATAAAATATAACTCTTAACCTAAAAATTTTGAAAATGCAATCTATTGAAAGTTAGAGAAAAATTAAAAAATGTGTGTGTGTGTGTGTTTTTTTTTAATAAAAAATTAAAATACTACCAAAGGTATCTAACGTAACGTCGTAAAAAGTACGTTTGTCTCACGAGTCACGCCATATTGGCCATGAATCCCCCGACTCATATACATTGGATTTGACCATTCTTAAATTACTTCATTTTTTTTAAAAAAAAATAAAAACTAATTTATCTATTAAAAAAGTAATAATATATATTATTTTTTAATTAACTTCTAGAACTGGTTTTGACCATGCAAACGGACCTTTCCAATTTTTTTTTAAAAAAAAGACACAACCTCATTTCTCACGTCGATTTAACTTCTAAATAAATAGAAAAAAAGATAGCCAAACCAATTAATAATTTTGAATTAAGTACAAGATTATTGCATTAATCGGATCAAGCTAAGAAATCAAAGTATTTATGCTAAGAAATCAAAATAATTATTTTTTTAGTTTTAGAGAAATGATAGCATAAATTTCAAATTCACCTAACGTATGTTTATATATTGTTTCATGTTAAATTTAATGGATTTCAAATTCACCTATTAATAAAAAAATTTAAATTTCATTCTATTTTATGAAAATAAATTATAAATAATTTAAAAAATAAATTTTAAATTATATATATTATTTAATTATTAATAATAAAATTATAATTAAAATTCTTGAATTTTAAGCTCATTCAACCAAACGTAAGCCTAACTAATTATTATATGGGCCGGAATATTAAATGGGGAATGACCCGATTTATCACGAGAAATTGTCGGCGCCACGACTCGACGATATGGAAGCTGCTGCGTCCCTATCACATATTTCCACGTGGCGCATAACGGCTCCCTGTTTGGATACGGCTGACAAATATTATTTGAGTGGGACCCACGTTTTAGCTGTCTGTAAATTTTTTGGCTGTATCCCAACCTCCCTAGTTGGCATTGGGCATCTATCAGGTGTGGCCAGGTCCAGTGCTTTACTGGCTATCATCCAAATTAAATTTTATATATCAAGAAAATATTTTATAAAATATAAACGAGAGAACCCTAAATATTCAATAATGTTCCACAATTTTCTCATACGACTTGAATTTTAACTCTTTATAGTAAGATAAAAACTTGTGTGAGACGGTTTTACGGGTCGTATTTTGTTAGACAGATTTCTTATTTGGGTCATCCATGAAAAAGTATTATTTTTTATGTTAAGAGTATTACTTTTTATTGTGAATATCGGTAGGTTTGACCTGTCTCACAGATAAATATTTGTGAGACCGTCTCATAAGAGACATACTCTTATAATAATAGTATAATTTTATTCAACTCTAAATTTACATATCATACCCATTAATTAACTAAAGTAGTAAATATTAATAATTATTTTTTAAAAAATAATTAAAATCCCGTCGTTTTAGTTTTATATTATTATTTTTAATAGTAAGTTTTTCCAATTTAGTTTAGATTATATATGAATAAATATATGCATGGATTTAAATTTCACTACAAAAAAATGGAAGCAACATGGACGGTTTTTGAGAAACCGTTGCTAAACTTGGCTGGTTTTTTTGCAAAAAATAAAAAAAAAATTCACTATTTTACGCACTCAACATCTGTGCTGAAATACTAGTAATATTACTATAATGGTGAGAATAAGTGTTTGAAATTTGAAAGTAAATAAATTTATGACAATGAAAGTGTAATAATCATAAAACATTTGTTTTAATCAGTCGAAATTAGCAATAAGAATCAATAATCGAAATTTACTATACATTAAAAAAATTTAAAGTTCATATCGTCGTTTTTTCTATATGTCTAAAACTAATAATTGAAATTAAAATTTCATTTGAAAATTTACATCAATGGTCCTGAATTTGAATAATTCCACCGACAATAGCCATAATGTTAAGTAAAGACATTACAATCTCATGGCACCTATTTAATTCTTTTTTATTTTTTATTTTGTGGATGTTATTTAATGAAAATCATTAAATAATTAAATTGAAAATGGACCACTTACTATTTATTAAATACAAAAAACATGAAGAGTCTTGTGGTTTTTAAGTAATGGTTATCGGGGCAGTTGAAATTAATTTCACATATTAGTGTTTTTTTTTTAAAAAAAAATTTAATTCTATAATAGTTGACCCAAAAGCCCCAGTCTTAAAATATTTAAGATAAGAGTATGGAATTTGATATACCATCAAACTCTAATTTCACTAGAGATGTCAATAGGTCTGAATTTTTTCCAAACCTGCAATGAACCCGTCCCGTTTGGGACGGGTTTGGGCATACTAAATGGGTCATAGGACGAGTCTCGGGTCCAAATTTTCAAACTCATCCGGATATGAGGCGGGTCATGGATCCTATAATACCCGGCCCATGAATGTGCATATAAATACTCTAGGGTTTTAGTTTTTTTAATGTCCATTTGGAGATGTCAATATTTTTTTTAGAGAACCACTAACTCTTTTTTTTTTTTATGTAATTCATTATATTGTGAAGATACTTTGTTTGTCATTATTAAGTGTGGTCGAAAACATGAATTAGTTTTCTATTATGTTGTATTTATAGGGTTGTTTGTTTTATAATTCAGTCATGTAAGAAGAAAATTACTGTTTTCATTTTTAAAAAATTCGGGTCTCATGAGTCTAACTGGCCCCGTTTTGTACTCGGGGTGGGGCGGGTCCGAAGAATATTTAAATGGAGTAGGGCGGGTAATGGTTCAAAGTTTTCTTCATGAGACGGGTCTTGGGTCTAGCTATACCCGTCCCATACCGGTCCCATTGACATATCTAAATTTCACCTATAATTTATTTGATTAATTTCATGTTGAATTTATTTATTTTTATTGGTTTGGAATACTTCCAAGGCAAAATTTGTGTGAGACAGTCTCACGGGTCGTATTTTGTGATACAGATATTTTATTTAGGTCATCCATGAAAAAATATTATTTTTTATGCTAAGATTATTACTTTTTATTGTGAATATCGGTAGGGTTGACTCGTCTCACAGATAAAGATCCGTGAGACCGTCTCACAAGAGACCTACTCTACTTCCAATATTAGTCCTGACTTTCAACTGTACAGATATGCTCCAAAAGGTGTTCGAGTTGGTAGAGTATGTGAACGTCTGACCAATAATCAGGCGTTCAATTCCTCACACTAACATATTTTCAAACGAGTTTGCCACACATATCTTGCCAAAGTTGTTCACTNTACTTTTTATTGTGAATATCGGTAGGGTTGACTCGTCTCACAGATAAAGATCCGTGAGACCGTCTCACAAGAGACCTACCCTACTTCCAATATTAGTCCTGACTTTCAATTGTACAGATATGCTCCAAAAGGTGTTCGAGTTGGTAGAGTATGTGAACGTTTGACCAATAATCAGGCGTTCAATTCCTCACACTAACATATTCTCGAACGAGTTTGCCACACATATCTTGCCAAAGTTGTTCACCTAGCTAATATGATTTTACAAGCTATTGCATTAGTCCGATAGTTTACCCAATTCACATTAAAAGTAGCGGCGGCAGATTTTCAAGTCATTAAAAAAATAAAAGATGTTAATTATACAATGGATTCATGATTCATTTTGTTTGAATTTTTCTTTTTGAAATATTTTTGTTTGGATTTATCTTTAGCTGATGATATATTTACAAAAAAATCTACAAGGAGTTGAAAATTATAATTTTGTATAATCTATATGATGAAGTTGGTTTTCATTCTCATAATTATTACTGATGATAAAATGAATTAATTTCAATGAAATCGGAGGTGACTCTTCTTAAGGTGGAGCTCCCCGCACTAGATCGGAAATTGTAGTAACCAGATAGGCTTTTTCCTGGTTAAGAATAAGATGGGAACAGGGGTCCTCAATTGCATCCTCCACGGTTAGTCTGCGGCTTGCCCACCATTGTCCGCCGCCGTGAAACCTATAATGTTGCTGGGATTTGACCCCGGATCTCTTACATTGTCCATTAACGCTGCGGCCCTTTTCGTTTTTGCCCGTGAAAACGTTGGATGTTTCAATTTCTTGACTTGGGTTTGCTAAAGATCGCGACTTTTGTTTTGTTTATCCGTGGAATAATACGCGTTTGTTGAAGGGATTGTAATTGGAGTTTGTATTTGGGGGGAGGAATCTTGGAACAATTTAGTTTCCTTGTCCCTGTAGATTTTGACATTTTAACTTCTCCTTCCCATTCCTTGATATTAATAAGACTGTTTCCTTTGACAAGAAGGAGCAGCGTTGGGATCGTAAGATAGATCCAAGAACGACGAAATTCGAGCTGATTGCTGTTGTTTGGGTGGGATAGTGTGGAGTGTGTATGGGTTGGTGAAATGTGCAGAATAGAGGGTCGTCAGGAGAGCAATAGAAGGAGGAGACGTTGGGGGATAATGGGGCTGAAGACAGCGGCTTTTGGTGGGGAAAGATTCGAGAAACTGAGGAATAGTGGGGTGGTGTCACGGTCTAGAATCAAGCTGTGGATCATAAGGGCCACGACGACGGTTTTGCTGTGGACTTGCATTGTTCAGTTGACGGCATTGGGTGACTCGTGGGGGCCTCTCGTGTTGAAGGGATGGCCATCTTGCTTTTCCCAAGAATCGGTTGCCTTGGATGCTTATTCATCACCCGAACTCCCCCTTAGAGTTCTTCAACCAAAGAGTTAGTATATCAAGGCTCTATTGTGTTCTCGCAAAGAATTCCAAGAGTTCTTCAACCAAAGAGTTAGTATATCAAGGCTCTACTGTGTTCCTACGAGAACTCTTGGAATTCTTTGTTGTTTAGATTGCATAAAAGGAAGATGATTGATTTAGTGCATAGATTGTTTGGTAAAAAATGTTATTATAAGAGGTTTTTCTTTGTGGGTTTGGGTTATTAAATGTCTTATTGTATGCCCTGATTGTTTTCCTTTTACGAAATTGAGTTATTGTGGAGAACTGGGATATGTTTGGTTGTTCTTTATTGCTTGCTGTAGAGTATGTAGCTCTTCTATTACTTTCTGCAAATCTCCAAGGTTCAGTGAAAAGATTTTATTGCAAAATGTGTTGCATTAGCTTTCTTTGCGAACCAATCAAATTCTTCTTTTTGTTGGATGGTGCTTGTTCATATAGATGCTGTATGGTGCTTTATAATTCTGCAAACTTTCGTTTTTCATGTGCTGCAGGCCTTGAATCTTTGAACTTTTATCGAAATTGGATTTCTATATGTTTTTTAACTGGATATTGTTCTCATTGACGGTCACATGCTTTTTTGTGTGATATTACATTTTTTATTGCAATTAGCCGTTTTCCTCCGTTAGTTATGGTGTGTTGATGTTCAGTTTGACTCGAATTTTCACACGTAGGAGTTTACAAGAACAACGGCTACTTGATGGTTTCATGCAATGGAGGGCTCAATCAAATGAGGGCAGCGGTAGGTTGTTTTGTATTATTAATGACATGTTGCCACATGTCGATTTATTTGGTGTCTTGTGCTATTTGACCAAATCCAATGGATGATTTTGTTATCATTTGCGTACAGATATGTGACATGGTAGCAATTGCAAGATATCTGAATGTTACTCTCATAGTTCCTGAACTTGATAGAACTTCCTTTTGGAATGATCCGAGGTTTGTCCACCAACTGATGAATAGTTCTTTTGAAGTTTGATACTTTCTTCAAGCGTTTTAAGATAGTATTTGTCCATCCTAAAAGAAATTGTTTGGGTTGCTGCAGCGAGTTCCAGGACATATTTGACATCGATCATTTCATTACATCCCTGAGAGACGAACTTCGGATACTTAAGGATCTACCACCAAGGGTGAAGAAGAGAGTGGAGCAAGGAATAATCTATAACATGCCCCCTGTTAGTTGGTCCGACATCTCTTATTATCAGAGTCAGGTTGGCAGGTTTTTTATGGCGTTTCTTTGATTCCATTTTTGTCACTCTTATGATTTATTGTGAAGTTATATTTTTCCTTCTTACATGCAGATTCTTCCTCTCATCCAGAAGTATAAAGTCGTACATCTGAACAGAACTGATGCTCGGCTAGCCAATAATGGCTTGCCTTTAGAGATTCAAAAGCTTCGTTGCCGTGTAAACTTTAATGTTTTGAAGTTTACGCCTGAAATAGAAGAATTGGGTAGAAAAGTTGTGAAATTGCTGAGACAAAAAGGCCCGGTTTTGGTACTTCATCTGCGGTATGAAATGGATATGTTGGCCTTTTCTGGCTGTACTCATGGTTGCAATATTGAGGAGGTGGAAGAGTTGACAAGAATGAGGTGCACCTTTTTCTTGGTTTTTTCCTAGTATATAATGCGACACACAACTAAATATTTATTCTCCTGCTAAATATCCTTAAATGGTAGATATGTGTATCCCTGGTGGAAAGAGAAAATCATCGACTCTGATTTAAAAAGGAAAGACGGTCTCTGCCCTTTGACTCCAGAGGAAACCGCACTAACATTAAGGGCGTTGGACATCGATCATAATATTCAGATTTACATAGCAGCTGGAGAAATATATGGCGGACAGAGAAGATTGCATAGTCTTGAATCATCTTATCCAAATTTGGTCAGTAGATGATGCTGAAGCTATAGTTTTGGGTCTTCCATGGGTTCGCCGTCTTGTATCGGTCTGATGTCTTTGTTGTGTTGTCTCAGGTCAGGAAGGAGACTCTATTGGAGCCATCAGACCTTAAGTTTTTCCAAAATCACTCATCTCAAATGGCAGCACTGGATTATCTTGTTTCGCTGCAAAGCGATATTTTTGTCCCTACCTATGATGGGAACATGGCTAAGGTCGTTGAAGGCCATCGCAGGTATAATTCTAGTAAATTAGTTACTTAGTTCCTAATTCTTGAGAATGCTATGAATACTTGCCTCAGTTTGGTTTATGCTTTGCCAGTAATGACATAGAAAATTGCAGTTTAGAAAACTTAGTTGGCCTATGAAGTATAACGTTTTTTCTCTGCTCATGTCTCTTGGCTTTCAGATATCTTGGGTACAAGAAAACTATTTTACTTGACAGAAGACTACTGGTCGATCTAATAGATCGATACAATTCAGGATCTCTGAACTGGGACGAGTTCTCTGCTGCAGTTAAGGATGCTCACTCAGAACACATGGGGAAACCGACTAAAAGGTTGGTAATTCCAGATAGACCTAAAGAAGAGGACTACTTCTACGCCAACCCATCCGAGTGTTTGCAACCGATGGACCAAGATGAGCCCCCAAGTAGAATATTATGAACCTTCTTGGATGTGTTTGATCAGAAAATACATGAAAGTTATGTGTTGAAATTGGGGACTGTAATTCTGGACATGGTCCTCAAGATATGGGTATTTTCTTGAAGTTTCTAGAAGGACGAGGTGATCTTGAATGAACTGGGAGAGGGTTCGAATGACCGGTTCGATTGGGTTTATGTTTTTATGTCAATGATACTGTTACAATTCATGTATAGAATCCACCCTATCATTGAAGGGGTTCATAAACTTGTCTGCTTTGTACACGGATTGATGCACGTATAGGTTTTGATCATTGAAGCTTTTTAACAATTCATTCCTTCTACTGTCTCCTATTGACGTTTTGGTGTTCTATTTTATGTTAAGATATCATAAAATAATGTTTGCACTAAAACTACCTAATAGATAAAGAAAAAAATTTAAAAATCTACTGTGTGATGTGAGACCATCCAAGTAACAATTAACTAGAGTTCACTTAATTCCTTGATGGTTACGATCAAGAAAAATATTGGAAACTTCATATGGTGTAACGGATTAATGGTACAAAGTTTGAAGGTTTATGGGATAAGTCTGATGCTATTTCACCATATATAATGTTAAAAAGACATTATTCCATGTTATTGTTTAGGTGTCATGCTTTAATGCATACATAAACCACTAATCACAACAATATTTCGTTGAATATGTAATGTAAACTCAAAGTGCAGACAAATATTGGAAACTTCATATTTAGAACTTGAAACAGAAAGAAGGGTTTGTCAATGTTACAACAAAATAGATACTGATAATAATAGTAGTTAATAAAAATAATAATATTAAAGGTAGTGTATAATGATAAATTTTGTGCTTGGAGAATCTGTGCATCCCCAAGACTCCTGGGAAAAAAATATAGATACACAAAAATATATGTACATCAGCTCCTGATATCAGTTAGGAGGTTCTCTCTGTCAAGATGGAAAAGGAAAAAAAATGAAAGCACAAAAGAATATTACTGTACTGTTACACTTGCATTAGGATTCAGTTCAGATAGTTTTAAGCCTCTTTAAAGCTTGGCCGAATTCATCCTCCATACATGCATCTCGTGGAACATTATCCTGCTGCAAAATGTGCAAGAATTCGAAATTTATGGCGTGAAGAGCAAAGCAGTAGGATAAGATAATTTTTGTTGCTAAGACTACAGAATAAGGTAGCCAAGCACCTAACCTTGACAGCGGATGTGGAAGAATTAGCAGAGTTAGATCTCTTTCCCAGATCAATCTGCACCGAGATGCTGGACTTAGAGAGATCGATTCCCGATTCCTGTAACGCTAGTGTAAGTGTACTCAACAACCTGTTCGATACAACAAACTCATGTGGTTATCACCAAATCATAGAAAGCCAAACTATCAGAACTAAGAGGCTCACCTCTGTGAATAGGCACTTGAGATGCTAATAGTACCACTTTCAATGGCCAAATTCTGGTCTTTCAGCTTATCCCTGGTCCAGTAATCTGTACATGATCTGTTCTGAAGAACGTGAGACGGGATCCATGATGTGGTTTTATTCAAATCTGATGCTTGTGGCAGTGAGAGTGGGGAAGCTACAGCGCTTGTTCTCCCTAAATCGAAGATGCTTGGTTGAATTGGTGGATGAACCGGTGCTGCCTTAGAAGTTAATTCAGGCTGCTGAGCCTTTTCTTTGAATGTTGTAGCAGTGCTTGTGTCCGATTCAACTAAATTTTGTCCATTGATTGGCATAGCCGGGGAAACTCGGCTTTTATTCTCCTCAAACCTCGCAGCTAATGCTGAAGCTGGGCCTGAACCAGCGTTCGCCCATTGTGAGTGATCAACAACACCTTCACCCATATGACAGTTCCTCTGTTTACAAGTGAAATGAAATTACTAATTTATTTACTTTGGTTGCAAATGATAAGAGCGTCGACAATAGATTCTTGCAATCAAGCTATAAGCAAAGTGAGTATTTTTTTTAAATGCAAATGCTACATATTAAATAAATTAAGCATCAAACTTACAATCATCCGAATTATAAAAAAATATTGTATCCAAAAAATCAAATAATACAATTTTAAAAAATATAAACTTACTCTTTGGATGATCTTGGATGTTTCGTGATTCCAGACACTGTACGAACTTTCATATTTTTTAACTTTTTCTTGCAAGAACTGAATGTACTCAATAACCTGCAAATATATCGTGAACTTCAATTTATAAAGTCAAGAATTATATATATCTGATGTTAGAAACAAATTTTATTTTACGATCTCCAACTACCTCTAACAAGAACGATGCCTTGTCTCTCTTCTGGTCACTGTTAGGAACGATCTCCCTCAGATTTTGAAATCTGTATTACGCAGGAAGATTATCATACAAACTAGAGATAAAATCATGAATACATATTTGGATGCCAACATGCTTAAGTTTGAAGTTTGAGTGTTCATAGACATGCCTGTCATTAATCTTGCTTCTCCTACGTTGCTCAGTTGCTGAGTGTTTTGAACGAGGTGTATTAGGCTTCTGATCTATGGTCCTGGCTTCAATTTTTACTGACAAATTACCTGCGAAATTTCTAATCATAAATGCAAACACAAGGACTCGGGAGTCCATGACCAATATACACAATAAAAAGAGACCTTTTGGTTGAAATGAAGGCACTTTCTTCATAATGAAAGCTTTGTCGTCGTCGTCACACTCCTTTTGATCATTTTCAGCTGACTTTATCATACTCATGAAACTGTGGTTCTTCTGAGATGATGCTGGCCTACAAAATGACAGCAAACGTTCATAGAGGACTTCAAAAAAAGATGGAAACTAAATAAAAACATATATTCTTGATACTACTAATACATTTAAAAATAAATGAAAATGGATAAACAAAATTACTGACTGAGAGGACGAGAAAGAGCCCAAGGTTGTGGTGTTATGCTTATTGTTAGAAGATGATTGTGATGGCCTTTCCAACGCTGGTATCCATTGTCCTCCCACCATATTCAGACCTTCTTCTGCCAAAAATTAGTCAATTTTTGAGACAGAGATCATGAAAGTGCAAAGTCTTAAAATTTCATCATTAGCACAACATGAAGATCGCTGGAAACAGATGAAAGAGACAATCCCTGACATTCAGTTAGGCCAAGTGCTGAAAAATTAAACTTCAAGCGTCCGATAAGAAATTTCTATAGCTTAAAAGAGAGAAAATTCTCTAATCCATCCCACAGTTGAGAATCTGAGATAACTTGCCACATGTCCATGTTCAGGACAAGGAAACTATGAAAATGAAATTGCAGCTTTCCGGTGGAATATAAATGGCAGTTCTTGATCATGTAGCTGCATGACTTCTTGAGAACTTGAGGCTTGATTGAAAACGAAAAGTTCCAACCCAAAACTGAGATGGTAATGCTGATACCTCAAGCCAAGCATTTTATAGACCCCATTCATTACTAGGAACTTTCCAAGAGTAGGTACCATCAGGGCGGAGCTAGCATTCCGAGGTTAAGGGAATAAATTTTTAACCAACCCTTTTCATGATGTTTGAAGGTCACAAAAATACAAAGCCAAGTCAAACAAAAAAATAATTCAATTTCAACTTGGCATTGTATTTTTGTGACCCTTCAAACATTATGAAAAGGGTTGGTAAAAAAATCAATGAATTATCCACCATGGACTGCACACAGCTAAAAAGATGTTACTTGATACCATATTTGCATGCATGAACTAAGTTATATTTCCACTGCAAGAGCCTATCATTCATTCCCGTGTCCAGATTCCAGAAATAAACGGGTTACCTAGCACATGTCTTTGTGCAGAAAAATTCTCCTTCCCTGTCTTTCCCTTGTTAACTGCAGATTCATTCCACAGTGTGAAACCACTGCCCGTGTGAGAACTGCTGTTTGAGTTATCATCATTTCTCGTGGCACTACTTGCTTGCATCGTATATAAGCTTCCTTCTCCTTCTGGCTTCAAACCTCTTTGGTTAAAATAAGAGATGCTGTACGTGCCATTTCCACCAGGAAGAAGATGCTCCGCTGCTGGCGGTGGAAGCTTATTGACGACACTCATTTCAACTTTGTTTCCCTCTTTTGTCTCATTATTCCCCACTCGTTCCAGTGGTCGTAAGAAGTCATGAGTTTCAAGGTAGCCACCTGCCGTTTGCGATTACAGTGATGATGGTTAAGCAAGATAAGAGGGACATATCGAAAGGTGGTTCTTGAATAAAAAAAATATATATATAAGAATTTTTAAATCCGGCATCAATTTGCTAAGTCAAAAGATCTCATTTTAAACATATGGAGAAATCTTTACATCCAGATGAAGCCCATTTTCCTGCCTAGCAACATATAAATTGAAGTTATGTGTTCTTTGTCAGCATGATGATCTAGTCAGTTAAGAGTGAACATGTGAGTACGCCGATACTTTTTATATTTATTTTTAATATAAATTCCACATCCAAAATATGGTATGCCAAGACAAAATTCCGCGGCTTGATTCTAAAGAAGAGATACCATGATTACCAATCATTCGAACAGGATGGATCGTGGAAGAAGAGACTAAAAGAAAATTGTCCAAAATGCCCAAAGGAAGTGGAGCAGCTAAGTCCTAACCTCACCCTTTTTTAATTTGAAATGAAATGTAAGCCTATCAATGTGATGGCCCACCCACGAACACGAAGGAGCCGATTTCAAACGTACGCCAATGGGGTCACGGGTACATTAACTGCGGCACTCGTGGGTTGCCATCAGACATTTCCTCTTCCCCACCCACAATCATGCAAGTTTTAACAGTCCCCAATCTAGCAAATTGTTATCTGCGATTCAGGTTTTCTTTGTTCTTTCATTCTTTATATCGTTTTTCCTCCCACCTCGAAATATAAGAATTAGAACGAATAAAAAATCAAGAAAAACTTGCTGGTCTAAAGACCAACGATAATCCTCACAACTTCCAAGAAACACAGTAACTTTTCTGCTGGAATAATAATAATATTTTTTAAAAGAGAGACACTGATGGGATTTCTGCATGAGGAGATCAAATAATTTTTACCCTGTTGAGGTGTTGGATCTTGTTGGACCGGTGAAGAGGACGAGTACAGTGAAAGAAAATCTTGGGTTGCCTTTCCACCTGTTCATATAACACAAATCATATTCCCATCAGTCACACGAATCCATAATGATTTTTTTCTTTCATACATGAACAAAATGAAAAATATATATGCTGATTCAAATCAAAACAAGAAGTTTTAATCAGGACATTTTTTTTACCTTCCGTTTCATAAGCTCTGGGCCGAGGCAATTCCATGTGCAGTGAACCGAAATTCAACTAAATTGCGAGTAATTTCTCGACCGGATAAACGGAAATGAGTTCGAAATCCTTTCGAGCTGGTAGTTCAAAATTCAAGCGTAAAGGTGCGAACTAAATCAGATCCGTCTGCACAGTGATATTCGTAGAAGCATTCACGGCGAAAATTCCATGTGAATACATCGCCGGGAGAATCCAGCTCAAATCTCACATCGGACAATTCAGTTAATTACTCCATTCTTTGTCCGCTTCCTCACCAAATCTGCAGGTAAGAACTCAGCCGATATTCTAACAATTCAACTGAACACACTCGAAAAACCGATGGAACTCATACCGTAGCAGTTGAAACACCGAAAAACGATCGGACCAAGCAGAAGAAAGATGGAGAAAAAGTAAAAGCTGGAGACAAAAAAGACGCATACCCAGAATAGCAATTAAGGCGAACTACACATAATTCAGCTCCAGATTCTCCAAAATTCCAAAAATGTAAGATGAAAGCGATCCCGAACAAGAACTTTCTCAGACTGCTGGTAGGCCCAGTTCGAAACAACCCAATTCCCGAACACCCGGAAAGGAGAAGGAGAAAACCGTGCTGGGTATAACAAGGAGAAATCTCTCGCTCAAGCTTCCTCCTTCCCAAGATGGCGAGAAATTTTTTCTTCTTCTCTATATATATATACACAGAGAGAGAGAGAGTTGAAGGACAGAGTTTTTGTTCTCCGTTCTGAGAGAGGGGTGGGAGTTGTTGCCGTTAGGAGGAGACAGCGTTAATTAACGGCGTTGGCGAATATTTTAATGATATTTTGGTGATCCCGATTAATACTCGTTATTTACTGAAGCTAAATCTTTTGGGAATCCGAGCCTTTCAAAGGTTTTTTTTTAGTACAACCTAAAATACAATTTCTATGGAAAAAGTTTTAGGCAAATATAAATTTTTTTTTTTTGTTTTGTACGTAGTTTTAATTAGAATAATTGAAATATATGTGTAATGGACATTGTTTTTTAGCGTATTTATATAGTTATTTAAGTAGGTCTTTTGGAAAACGGTCTCACGAATCTTTATCTGTGGGACGGGTCAATCCTACCGATATTCACAATAAAAAGTAATACTCTTAGCATAAAGAGTAATATTTTTTCATGGATGACCCAAATAAGATACATGTCTCACAAAATAGGACTCGTGAGACCGTCTCACACAAGTTTTTGCTTATATATATATATATATAGTTATATGATAACTATTACGTATATACATGGTAGTTGAATTTCGCGTACGGAAATTCAAGATTGTTCGTATTCCAACTATTATTATTATTTTTTTATTAATCATATGAATAGTAATAAGAAAATAAAAAATAAGTGGATGGACACGAATATATATTTTTTTCAAAAACTAAACCAACAAATATTTAAATAAATATTTTTTAAAAAAACAAAAATAAGTTCAATTTTTTTGAAAGATAAATTAATTAATATTTTACAAATAAAGAATATGTTTAAATTTTTTTGACTAATTCACTAGTGATCTAATTTTCAAATTATTGAAATAGATTTTCAACAATATTTTTTGCATATAATTTTCATATTTTACTAATAAGATATGTGTTCAAATTTATTAAATAATAATAATAAAAAAAGTAGTGTCCGTTGTTGGCAGTTACCACATGACAGCTTGGACGCTGCAATTTTGCAAAGTTCGCTGCTATTAGTGGTAGACACTGTAAAAAATATTGCTGCGTCCGTTATTGATGGTAGTTTTTTCCCTTAATTTTCCAAAACTCCAAAATCTATCTTATTTTTTAACTTAATTTAAAAAAATTAATTTTGAAAAAAACCACATAATTGAAACATGCGACAATCACATTCAATATTTGATTTATTTAAATATATTATAGGCAAATAGATTGTAATGACATGATTTAATGGATTGGGTTAGATCACGTGGGGATAAGAGAGGGTACATTTGAAAGCTTACTTATCAACAGTTGAACCCGTTGACATTAACACAAAATTTTAACACAAAATACCATGATTAGATCACACACCCCGTCAATAAATTTTACTCTATCTTCTTACGAGACGATCTCACAAATTTCTTACAAAATATAATTTTAATATTTTTGATCTTACAAAATATAATTTTAATATTTTTGTCACTATATTATTATAATTATTTGAAAAATAAGATTTAAATATTTTCGTGTTGATTTTTATTTTAACATACAATCAAAATTTCAAAATGAATCATAGGTAAATACGGTGATTCAATCGCAACAATATGTTATTATGTTCACGGTAAATGCTAGATAACCAGGAAAAATGTAATTTCATTCCAAATTTCAGCAGCTAGGGTTTTCGGCAACAAAGCAAATATATTCATCAGTTCTCTGCCACAAACCTAAATAATTAAAATTTTTAAGATCAAATATTTGTTTATTTACAAAAAAAAGTTATAAATAATAGTAAATATGCAACTTTAATCTTTTAAGCATTATAACAACCTAAAGATCGATCATTTGTCGATCGTTCTTTTAACAGAAGTAATTATTGTAACTCAATATAACATGTGAAATTTGAAGCATCGAAAAGTATTATATTCTAATTATATGATAATAAAATTTATTATTTTAGTTATTAAAAAAAAATTGATGTTGGTAATAAAGGAAGAAAGGTCACGTGGTGGTGCAAACCTTTCGAGTGTGAGTTGCATTGCCCTTTCAGCAAAACGCGGGACCTTCCTCACCCACGTGATCTCACTCTTCAGTCTCTCTCTTCTAATTCGAATTATTTTTAAAAAATATATATATATATTAAATAATTAATATTAAAATTTATATTTAATAATATTTGTATGACGATGGAGCAAACAGCTCGTTATTCTTTGATATGTACAAAGTAAACATCCAAACTAACACAATAATTTATAAATCACGTTAAATTATATAAACGGACTAATAATATAATTCTCGAAAAAGGTGATGTTACAACCATATATATATATATATATATATATATAAAAGTAGAATAAATATATTGAAAAGGAAAAAGAGGAAGGCGAAGTAGATTAAGATAATCGAGAATATAATTGACACTTTTTTGTTGAAAAATTTGCATTTTTTTGTGGACTATTTTGATTAGCCAATTAACTAATGACAAATGTTTAATTAATAAAGGAAAGCATGCTTGAAAATTAATTGTTTGTTTATCCGACAATTAAGGTAATCTTTCACGTTAATGTCTATACCGTAGGTTAGCTCAAACAGACTGGCTAGCTAATTGCTACGATATGCATGGTTCATTCACTCTATTTAGACAAGTAGTTATAACACGTTTTTATAAAGTGTTTTTTTTTTTTTTACAAAAAATGTATAAAAAATTTTAAAATTTGTTTCAAGAATAAATATGCGTTTGAACAACTATTATATTAAAAACTTTTTTACAGTTTGTTTTTTTAATATTTTAAAAACAAATAAAAAAAGTCTCTCAACTACTCTTGAAAAATTATACTTACAAAACATATTTTTTAAAAGATATTTTCGTAAAAACTTTACGAAAATTTTACCCAAAGACATACAGCACATGGCTCCGCCCGGACGGTAGCCCAAGTAGCTTGTTGTTTTCCGATATTTTTTATACACTATCTTATTTTCTGGTAGTCCGGGGACTCCATTTGTCAATATTAGCTCAACCATGGTTTAAAAAATTCTAGTCCAGATAGAAATCGAAAACCTGGCTCCGTCACTGCTCACAGTGAGGATAGAACCTACTCGGCATCGGGGCGGGGCGAGACGGGGTCGAATCGAGGGCGGTAGATGCCTCTTTTGCCCGGTTTGCTCCGATTAAGACTGATCCCATATATATGTTGCCTAACCCTCCCGGTGTACGAGATTAAAGTTAATACTCACGTAATCTAATTAAATAGCTTAACCATGGTTAAAGCTAAAGCCACGATCGCTTAATCATATCCAAACACAGCACATGGCAGGATTCAATTATTTGTTATGCTGCGACTTTTAATTAAATGACAAAATTGATTAATTTAATTAATTAAGTATTGTGATTAATTTAATTAAGAAAGTGCAAGATTCTTCCCCGCTAACCATTAACATTCTTTGCTTAAGGTATCAGCTTTGGGATCGGTTAACAATTATTATTTGCTGTGTCTGGATTAGGATAATATAATCTCACTATTCCAGCTTTAACACTCCGATTAATATGTTATAATAACCGAAATTAGTTATTATATGAATCTCCTTTTTTGATAATATAGTAACACGAAATAATTTGCAGGCTACTACGTTAGCTCATAGGTTTACTGAATACGTGCCGAATTATAGAAATGGTGAGTTCCATCTTCATTAAATAAAAAAATACGTGCTTGGGGTTGTTTTTTTAAGAAAAGGAATAAATGTGTTTGATTTTAAAAATGGATAATTTATGAACATATTTGTTTGTTTTTTTTGAAGTTCTAATACGATGGATTTTAGAGTTTCGACGAGATCCAATGTATTAGTGCTTATAAAATATTGAGAGTAAGTATCTTGTGGAACAGTCTCACGAATCTTTATCTGTGAGACGGGTCAACCCTACCGATGTTTACAATAAAAAGTAATACTCTTAGCATAAAAAGTAATACTTTTTCATGGATGACCCAAATAAGATATCAGTCTCACAAAATACGACCCGTGAGACCGTCTCACACAAGTTTCTGCTAATATTGATGAATATATTATCCTAGCGTACTAATCTTATACAATATTTTTTTTATAATTTATTTTGTTTATATTTAAATGAGGATCAAATTATAATTATAAAAAATAGTGAGTGACTGCATTACAATTTTGATATATGAATTAATAAAATAAGTAAGAAACAAAAAGGGGAAAAAAATTCATGTAGGAATTAAACCTACAACTTAATGCTTAGAAAACATAACTCTATCAGCTGAGCTACATGTGAATTGCTTTAAAATTTTAACACTATATTAATATATAGAATTATTAAAACAGACCATGACACCAAAAATTAATTACTACTTAATAATTTAATAATATAAATATTATAGATATATATAAATAAAAAAAAAAAAAAAGTGCTACGTGGCCAATATTCCGTGTAACCCGGGGGGAGTCACGTGATTGAAAAAAGTATGCCTACCACATCCGCCTCCCAGATCACGTGGCCAACTAATGCATCATGGACGAATGGGCCCACCACTTAGACACGATCCACTCTTTTACGTTTAATTTAAATTTCTTTTCATTATAAATAAATTGTCGTATCTATATTTTTATATGTTTCAAGGTTTTCAAAAATATAAGAAAATTATTTAATAATATTAATATATTATTATTATTATTTATTTATCATTCCTCAAGTTATAAAACCCCAATATAGTAGCTAATTTTTTTTATTTACTTACGTTTATAAAATTTAGATATTTTAATTAAAAATAAAGAGCTTTTACTAATTAATATGCAAACCTAATCAATTTGTATATTTTTTTTAAAAAATGAAGTCATTTTGTAGATTCGAAGGAAACAAAATAATTTTAGATGTCTATAATATATTATTATTATAAATAAAATTTGTGTAGGAAAGTTGAACATGACCATCATTGGAGATTGGCCCCCACCTCTTAACCACTTAAAATATGACAAATTTTTTAGTAAAAAAACAAATACAATCATCAAAATATAAATTTATGTAGACGTATAATTATGTGCATATAATTAATTATTATTTGGTGGTGACCGATTTTATTTTATTTTTTTAATTTAAGTCAAGAATTTTTTAAAGATTTTATAATTATTTAAAACAATTATTTAACTAGGATAATTTTTTTTTGTTTTTAAAATCTTTGGAGGTTAATTTGTAACGATGTCTTTAATTTCTTAGACATAGTTAATTATTTTGTGATATTTATAAAAGAAAACTCATTTAATCCATTTTATTAATATTTTTTATGATTAAAACAGTATATAATAATAATAATAATTAATAATAATGTAAAAGCCATAAATATCGCTGTCTAGTGAGTCGAGAAGATTGAAAATGAGTGTGAGGCGAAAAATAAGGCACGTGAAGGTGTTAATTGTGACGCCATAAAGCTGCAAATAAATAAATAAATAAATGCAAAAGTCAAAATATTTATGATTCGATTTTTTATATCAAAAACTATAATATTACTAATTCGAAAATTATATTTAATATATACATACATATGGTTATTATTGCTTGTTGTTTTTAGTTAGTGATAATACTACATATAAACAAATAACTCAAACGTCATGTATCGCTATGATTTCGTGAAATCTATACTTTTTGTTAGGAGTGAGTCTCTTGTGAGACGGTCTCACGAATCTTTATCTGTGATACAGGTCAATCTTACCGATATTTACAATAAAAAATAATACTCTTAGCATAAAAAGTAATATTTTTTCATGGATGACTCAAATAAGAGATCTGTATCACAAAATACGACCCGTGAGATCGTCTCACATAATTTTTCGTCTTTCGGTGTTATACAACAGTAAAAAAAACATATGACAATGCAAATGTCATAAATTAAGCATCATTGGTGAAAGATTCGATATTTTTTTCTCGAATAACCACTCGTTTTTTAATTTCCAAACTATTTCAATAAAAATAAGAATAATGCTATAGGTACAACCAAAAATCGTACAACGATATGTACAACAATAATATCGTGAGATTTTGCTATTATTTCGTGAGATTTTGTATTGAATTTATCGTGATATTTTTATAAATGAAATTTTTGTATTGAATTTTTTGTGTTATAAAAATTGTTGTATAAATTTAGTTGTATATATAGCATTACTCTAAAAATAAATCAGAGATTGTTTTTGAATTTATTTACACAACTCAATAAAGCAACTAAACCCGATTTGACATATCATAAGCTAGGGATGAAATAATTTGTATTTAATTAATTTTCTTATGGGATAAATTTGAAAAGCAAAAAAAACAAGAACAGTAACACGTGAGGTGAGAAGAATAAGGGAAACAAGCAACAGGTCACGTGCACCCATCCCCTGCTTACAGTCTTCGCGTGCGGTGGGGTCCACCTACCAATCCCGTCTATTCTAACGCCGTCAGTTTTTTCTTCGGACTTCATATTTATACACACCACGTAAATTCGAATTTTAAGTGTTGTGGGAGTTTGAGTTCGAAATCAACGTTTAGGAGTTTGATATAAGGGAAATGGATTATTTTAGTCTATTTCAAAGTCATAATTTTAAAAATATCATTTTTTATTTCATAATTTACATTATGTCTTATATAATTTAAAAATCCTAAAATACCCTTTTTCTATGACCACACATGTTCCATTTTCTTGATTTATTTATTTAATTATCTATTTTTTTAAAAAGTTGATTTAACATTTGTTCTATTTTATTTAATTTATAAGATTTTTTTTAATACTACTTACTCATATCAATAAACATATTTTAATAACATTATGAATGGTTAGTTTGGATTAGTGCATACGAAAACAACAAAGTTATAATATTTTAATTACCATTGTTGCTCATGAAAATAATCAAGTCAAATATTAAAAAAATTAAAATCAAAATTACAGCAATCAATTCTAGGCAATATATTCTAATGATTTGACATAAACAAAATTAATAACAAACTGATTTTGTCATAACCCATATACCTACTTACACAGTAATATCAATATAAAATCAAATTTTTTTACGTAAAAGTTAAGAGGAAAAAAAGAAATGCATACTTGTTTAAAAAAATAGGATTGATGTATTTCACGGCCGCCTCTATACGCACGAAATTGATGAGATAATAAAATAAAGAGTTTGAGATGAATAAATTGATAGTGAATATGATTTAAAAGATAGGGGATATCTTTGTAATTTGATATGATAAAAAGATTATTTTGGTAAATTAATTTAAATGAAGTCTAAAATTTATTATAGCAATTGTGTAAAGTCTATTTAGGTAAATCTCTCTATATATAATTAGGAGTGTGAAAAAATATCGAATTTTCGGTATACCGAGATTATCGTATCGAAAAAATACCGAATTTTTGGTATACCGAAGATTTTGGTACGGTACGGTAACAATATCGAATTTTTCGGTACGGTAACGGTATGTAATTTGAAAATTTCGATATATACCGAAATACCGAAAAAATATACAAAAATTTTAAAATATATAATATTTTAAAACAACAAATTTATAAAAATTTTAAAATGCAAGGCTTTTTCGGTATAAAACAGTATATACCGATACCGTACCGAAATCTCGATATATCGTACAATTTCGGTATAATCGATATGCTAGTTATGTGTACCGAAATTTTCGGTATACTGAAAATCGGTATATCGAAAATTTCAGTACGATATCGGCATGAATTTTTTTATACCGTAATTTTCAAAATGGTATATGATATAAAATTTTTGGTACGGTATAATATACCACCCATAAATATAATCAAGTCTTAAATTTGAGATTTTGTTTTAGGTTTAACATCTTGATGTTAGATATATTGTCGACCATCGGATAATTTTAGAATAATTTCATAAAAAAATAGATAAGATATCGAGATTTTAAATGTTGATAAATTATCCACAAACTAAACAAATCGACATAAAATTTTATTAAATAATAAAAATAACTAAATCGATATCTTAAGAGAAAAAAAATAAAAATTTATTTACTTGTTTAACAATTTTATATTATTCTTTTTTAAATAATTTTTTATTATGATATTTTGCATAAATTTTTTAAATTTTCTTTTGTTTTACAAATATATCTAAAAAATAATATATTGTGCATAACATAATGCATGCATAAAAATTTAGTATATAGAAAATTTCGGAATTTTGTAGATTGATATATTAAAATAAGTACGAGTTAAATAAAAAAATGTATAGTTTGGAGGCGAAACCAATGAAAGCACGTGGGGGGTAAGATGGGCAGGCGGTGCGTCGCTCTCATTCTCGTGACAAAGTCACGTGGGAGTCAATGTATACAAGGAACGGACTGTTTTGGCACCCTTTTTTTTGTTTTGTTTTGTTTTTTTTTTTTGTTTTTTAGAGTATCTTTGTTTCTAAAATAATAATTATTTCTCAAATTTGATAAATTATAAAAAAAAAATCATCGATTCAAAATTTACTTTAATTATCATTTACTCTCTATACATAAAATTTTAGTTTGAACTCTTCAATTTAAAAAATATCAACTATATAATTGATTTTATAACTGGACCAAAATTATATCAGATGCAAGATACAATTATTTTAAACGTACAATGTAATTATTACCGTGTAATTAAATGTTTGAGGATGTGATTTTTCCGAAAAATTATGGATTTGAATATATATTTGATATTGAATATTTACATAACTTATTCTAATAATTTGGAATATTTACAAGAATAGCTATCCAGATTGGTGTTCAAAAACATTATGTGATCACAAAGTCATAGTCCAGAGACTATGTGAGACATTTTACAGAAAATCGTCAATCCAGTTTCGTATCAAGCGTGGTGATGACGGAAACCTTTTGAATCCAAAAATGAAAGATTGGAGAAACAATACTTCAATTAAGAGCAAATCAAAAACCGTCAATCAGAAGAAATAGAATTCCTCAAAATAACTTTACACCCGAAAGATGTAGAGTTCGAATAAAAAAATCCCTAGAAGATGCCAATAAAATGATAAAAGAAAACCACAATGTAGTTCCCTTGCCATGATGAGACAAAAACCAACTCCAAGTCAGTCTTAAAATAAGAAAGTCAATAAATATGGGTTCTTAAGATGTAAGCCTATCTCAATGAACATAGTAGATCAAAAGAATATGCATATTACTATCAAGAAATATTTAAACATTGGTTTAATCAAATCATGAATATCATCATATAGTAGTCTAAGTTTTCTGGTAAAGAATCATGATGAAATAAAAAGAGATTAGTAATTAATTATAAAAAAAGTTAATAAAATTCTGTAGTTTGATCGGCATTTTATAGAAGTTGAGAATATTTAATCAATTTTATATACAACGCCAAAATATTGTCTAAATTTGATTGTAAGTCTGAATTCTATCAAATTCGGATGAAGGAAGAAAAGAATAAATTCACAGCTTTCTCCACACCACAAGGTCACTATATTTGGGAAGTATTACCAATGTGATTCGCTAATTCACCCCATATATTTCAAAGAAAGATGAATAATCTATTTAAATTTATGTTTATTTATATTGATGTGACATCTAAAAATATGAAATGACATATTAAATATTTAGAGATTTTCTCTGAGGTGTGTAAAAATGAAGGACTAGTCTTATCGAAAAAAGATAGTCATCAGAACAAGTAAAAAAATTGTATTTCTTGGAATAGAAATCGACGAGTCGAGAATAATTCTGCAAGAACACATTATGGAAAAGATGCATAATTTTCAAAAAAAAACTCAAAGACAAGAAACAACTTCAAAGTTTCTTAGAAGTTATGAATTTTGCTGGAATATTATTAAAAATATAGCAAAACAACGGAAAATGTTCAGTCCATTACTATAGAATGATGCAAGATTCTTATGGATAGAAGAACACACAAAAAGAATAAGCCAATTAAAAAATATTTTCAAAAATCTCCCAAAAATAGCTATTCCTTAATATGAATATGATCTGGTATTACATATAGATGCCACTGATCATTGATGAACAAACATGCAGATATTGCAGTGGATTATTCTCAGATGAAAAAACCAAAAGATGACATATCAACGAAAAGATATTTTATGCAGTAAAAAATCTTTTGAAAAATGATCATTATTTTTAATTGCAAAAAAATTGTTGGGTGCAATAATTGTCCCTACTAAAAGAGCGATCGAACCATGGTGCTTGAGCTGCTGTGCAGTTTAAAAGATTTGAGTTGCTATTGAATAACCATTGGTTCTTAAATGGAGAGTTTTCGAGTATATTTCTTTATACATGGAGCAGAGGATTCAAGTACCCCTATCACAAGTGCTAAACCAGGATCATATTTAGATGAGTCGACTAAAGAAAAAATTGAAGCTTCAAATTCTTATCTCGAGCTTTCAAGTTAATCTTTCACCTTGAGGATTGAAGAGGGAGAGATCAACTTTAGACATTAAACTGACAAGTAAAATCTAGATTGGTACTAACGAGATTATATTTTCTCAATTTCAGGTATATCAACAGATCTGAGAAAAATTGAAAAGAAGAATAGGTATCAACCCAACCACAATCCACGTTGATATAGCAAAAAATATAAACTAAGATACGGATGAAACCAAATTCCTCTTCAAAAGAGTAAAAACATAGTATGAATTTGAGGTTCTTGCCTCAGTTTACATAACCCAACTTCTCAGAAATATAAGCACTACCAAAATAGACGCATGACGCTGTTTATAAACCTAGGCAAATAATTATTATTTGTAAAGAGGATATATTCTGGAGTTTTACTTTTTTACTGCAGCACCAGACCCAGACGGGAAATGCTCACATGAAACCTTCATCAAGTTCAGAAGACCAAACATGAACATTCAGAAGTTCATCAAGGATCCTCCGGAGAATGAAACGCATCTTGTTTCATCACTCATTGAAAACAACATCTTCACCAGATGAGCATGTGGAATATGGATATGTCTCAAAGAGATGAACAAATTCAAGTTTCCATTTAAGTTTCATCAAAATTATGTAAATGGATATTTCATGTTAAATATAACGACATGAAATACTAAAAGATTTGCAGAATAAATATTTGAAAAAAAGGAATTTTCTGTGGAATAGCACTCGTCAGAAATTATGCAATATGACTCATGTGAGAAGATGATCAGAAGAAATCTTCTTAGAATGCCCAAACCAGAAACATCTAGAATTCAGAAAAGGTTTTCGGCCCTGATCTGAATGTAAACATAATGTGGAGACAAGTCCAAATGGTGATGGCTTACAAGAGTCTTTTCCCTAGGGACATACAAAAGCAAAAGATTCTTCGAGAAAAGTAAAAAAAGCATGTAATCCAACTACTCCATTACTAGAGAATTGACCACTCAACTACGACAACATGACATACCACTGACTAGTGGTATACCAAATAAAAGATGTCGATCACAACTGACAAAACAATTCACAAGTTTAAAGTCCGAATTTCAAATCCACCGAGACTTCTATATATATCAGGACAAAAGGAAGATGAAAACATCATTCATCATTTTCATTTTTCTTTTAAAATAAAATTTTTACTATTTTGAATTTGTTTGTTTTGCAATTTCAGTACTATAAATATCTAAACAAGTTTCTTCTCCTCCACAAGATGTTATTATACAATAATATGTTGTGTGTTTGAATAAAAGAACCAAGGATTAATACCCTTCTCATGTATTATTTTCAAAATCAAAATTTTTAATTATGCACCCTGATGTAGGAAACGATATAGAGTTATGCTTAGTGCTATTGAAGGAATCTACATCAGAAACCATCTTTTGCGGATGCGTGGTTAAGCTGTGAAGAACAGTCTGTAAAACTCGGTAGATATAACTCGACGGAATTTCGGTCAAAGAGGGTGAAAGGAAAAATAATCTTAGAGTCTAAGATACAATTTGTTACTTGAAATAATCATTTCTTTAAATTTAACTTTTTTATTGATAAGATTGCATGAGTTATTAATTAATGGTTTTACCTTTCTAGATATTATATTTATAATAAAGATTTTTATGATATGATATTATGTTTTAAAAAAGAGGTTGTTTCTAATAAAATTCTTGATTTCCATATCTTGTAGATTTTCTTGTGAGATGAGGAGAATTATAAATAAGAGAAACAAGCCAAGAAAAGAGAGGTCTTCTTCAATTTATCGTTCTCGTGGCTTTTGCTCTTCGCGTGGAAGTTTTCGTGGCTGCTTACAAGTGCACTTTTGCACGTCGTGATCTTTCAGAGAAAAACAATTCACAAGGACACTGCCGTTTTGAATTGTGTTGTTGCACGTGTTTTCGTGATTGTTGGAGACATCTGCAGACAACACGCGTGCAAGTGTTGACTAAAGATCAAATTATGCTGCTCCAGTTTTTAGCATCACATTTTTGCTTTCTTGAATACGCTTTAGAGTTGTTAGTTATTTTAGAAAGCATGTTATTTTCTCAACGTGTTGGGAAAATTGATTTTAATTAAAATCACTAGTGATTGGTTTTTGTAAACTGAAAGTTATTATTTTGCTTTGAGTTATTTTAGGTAAAGCTATTTATTTGTGTTATATTATTCCGCTGCGTGTTGTGCCAAGTGTTACGAAATTTGGAACAACATTTAAATATAATACACACAAATTCTCATATACTATTCATAATTTATGTTAAACAAAATATACCACATACCAACAGAGGGAAATGTTTAATTTATTATACAGAATTATGATGAACATCTATCTATATAAAAAGTCCTCATATTCATGGTATATAGGATGGAAACCTTGGGTAGCTCTATGTCTTTAGGCAAGCGTAATATGTATAACAATGTCACGTACCAAAAAAACAGCTTAAAGATGATTTTGAATATGTTTGAATAAAATAGGAAACTTAAACTAACTGTTGACGGACAAAAAAGTAAAATCTAAATGAAAATAGAGTTTGAGGATTTATTTATAATTTACATTTTTTGAACCTAATTTCATTATTTTTAATTAAATTTCAAACCATTTAATTTCGACTTAAATGAAAAATATAGCTCACTTTCTACGCTAGTTATCGTGGCAACTCAAATTAGTTAATTTGATTTATCTGATATCAACAATTTCTCTTGCGATAAAAACATATTAATATCATTTATAAGAGCTGTTTTGAACTACGATTTTTGACAAAATAAGAGAAATTGCGTCATATATTTTACATTATAATTAAGGTTGTGCGCGGTTTTATATTGTCTATGAGCAACAACTCTTCCAATTGATAAAGCGGCTGAAATTAACTATATGGATACAAACACCTTACTCGTGATATAGTAACATGAACGTCTGTTCCTTGACATAGTGGCAAGGGATCCTTGTCCGATCAGTACTAGTATATATTAATTTTTATTAATCGAGCTAAATATAGAGGTACAAACAAATCAAGTTACTCACGAATAGCTCGTGAGTGGTTCGGTCAGACTCGACTCGAGTTCGGTTTGACCGAGCTCAAAGTTACTTGAATATTAATCTAGTCGAGCTCAAGTTTTACATATTTCTATTCGAATATTATTCTTAAATCGAGCTTTTTGAGTTCGAAATGGAGTTCCAGTAACTTGATACGTAATCCAATTGAGCTCGAACTCAAATTAATATCGTCAGTAAAGTCGGCGTCGCTAAATATTGCGACGGTTCTAATTAAAACTGTCACTAAAATTGTTGCTAAAGTAGCGACATATTCTTAAAACTGTCGCTTAATTAGCGACAGAATATTACAACATCGTCGCCAACTAGCGACAGTTTAAGAATTATTTCTGTCGCTAATTATATTATTTTTTTTAAAAAAATTAGTTTTATAATTTAATAAAAATATTTATTTTTATAATTATTTGTATATATTTTTAAATAATCTCTTCAAGTCATATAAATTAATTAATATTTTTAAATTTGTAACAAACTTACCCAAAACGAAATTAAAATCGTCCGAAAGAAAAAGATACTAAAGATATTAAACTGTGCGCATAAATGAATGTGTATTTATAAACAATTTGCGACAGTTTAATAAAAAATCGTCGTTGGTAACGGATTGGAATCAACCGTCGTAAATTAAAACCGTCGTTAATTGGTGACGTTTTTTTAATATGTCGTTAATAAACTGTCGCAAATTTTTAGATTGCGACGATTTTTAACAAAACTATCGCAAATATTTACGACTTTTGTTTTAAAGTCGTGGCTAACCGATTGTTTTTTTAGATGTAATAGATTTACGTTAAATCAATCTCGAATAGTAAATATACTTCGATTTGACATGATTACACTCTTAATTAAATATTTGAAAATTAAAATTGGTGATAATGACGTGGCAAGGGTAGTCACGTGCTGGACGTCCCCGTGCGCCATGGGTGGTGTTAAAGGGCACTCCCCCACATAATTATCTCGAAATTTGTCTGTGCATTAGTGGACTTTTTGAGTGCGACGTGTTTTACCTGGGCTGGCCCACAAGTGGGGTGAAAGTAGAAATTGCCACTTGAGGGTGATATTGTAATTTCCCCTCTTGCTTGTGTCGACTGATAGTTGTTGAACTAAATACCAACTTTGAAGCATCCAAAATTCCACGCCCCGAGTAATTTAGATTATGATCTTGACGAGTGGATATAAAAATATTCGACTCGTAAGTTCATCGTTTATTAACCCCGCGGATGCAACAGGATGAAAGAATAAATAGATGACGACTTCGAATATGATGACTTAATAGGGTTAAGAGACTAAAGTCGATAACAACGTAGACTATTTTTCTCTCAAGGAAAAGTTACTATTTGAATAAGAAATAATGAGTCATCACTGATATCGATATGTCTGAGATCTCCAAATGTTCGAGAGTTCCTCTTTTTAATTCATTTTCTTATTATAGTTGCTAAATATCAGGTTCGTACATATATTCTTTTTGTTGCCTGAGCCTCCACGGAGTTGATTGTCATTAATCTTATCGTAATAAATAAATATTTGTAATATATTCTTTTTACAAATATGAAATCTACATAATTCGTCTCTCTAAGTGGGGTGTATTCAACTATGAGATTTAATGACTTTCACTGACTTTTTTTAAATGATAGATTTTTGTGGATTTGGTAGATTTTTATCGACTTTTATAGAATCTCACAGATTTGTAAACAGAATTTCATGGACTTTTACAGACTTTTTGCAAGATTTTTGTAGACATTTGCAAATTTTTTTTATTAATGATACAAATTTTGTACTTTTATAAATAAATATTTTTAAAAATTTTTTTTTGAGCTAGTAATTATTTGACATAACACACACACACACACACACACACACACACATATATATATATATAAAACTAATCAAAACATTATGAAATTTGAAAAATTTTAAGCAGTCTTTTTGAAAAAAATCTAATGTTCGTTATTATCAATATGATCAATGTCACTCCACATTCGATTTGCTATAGCATCCCTCCATGCATTTGCATTTGCATTTGCTCATTGTTGTTCTTGAGTGTCAAATATTTTATCAAAGTTGTTATCTTCGTAAACTTGTTCTGATGAAAGTTGCAGAACTTCATTCTGTGGTTCAACTAGAAATTCATCATATCGACTCTTCTTTCGAAGAAAATTATGCAATCTGGCACAAGCCAATACAGGCTCCGCATGTGCTGTATATGGAAATGGATGAGCAGTTTTGAATGTTTTGAACCGCAAATTTAAATATACTAAATATCCTCTCAATTACGTTTCTCAAACAAGAATGACGAAGATTGAACAACTCTTTTGCCTCTTCAGGGTGACGACCTTGGCCAGTGAATTCTTGGAGATGATAATGAACAATATGTTTGAATCATGGGCATATCCCTATCATGTGCTCTTGGAAAATTATGTAATGCATCTTCAATGTTTCTCCTCTCCAACCAGTCAGTTGTGCAACAAACTATCTTCATTACAAATTTCTAATTGATATAAATTTAAAATAGTTTATAAAATCCATTCCAAATAATTTTAATTTAATATAATCTGTAATTTTTACACAAAATATCAAGATTTAATACTAATTAATAAGCACATAAAGTGTGAAGATTACTAATAGTTATAACATATGTCCGTGTTGATGATTTAAGAGTTTTTTTTTCAAAAAAATTATTTAGGTGTTAGCATCCATACATACCAATTACATTTCCCCGAATATCCATCCACTACACTACTCGTATTCTTATGGCAAAAACATCATAAAATAAAAGTTCAAATACAAAATTAGACGAGCAAAAAATAACTCAAACATAAATATTATAATTTATGTAAAAATTATTATCCAAATTTAAGTAATCGATTTTTTAATTGTTGAATCATTGGTTTGAGAAAATATAGAAATCGAAACAGATTATTTTTTTAAGAAACTGAATGTCTGATGTGCAGACTTCTCGATATCACATTATACGCAAAAATTTAGAGCACGCACATAAACAGACAGAAACAAACAACGAACGGAACACAGAAAGAGATACATAAAAATCATAATATGTTTTTGTAATCAAATCAATAATGATTCAAGAAAGGAATCATACCTCTGAAATTCGAGGAACCCTCGACTTGTCTTAGAGAGGAGAAAAGTGCCGTTTTTGAATGAGGAAGAGAGATATATGAGTGAGAATGATATTTTGTTTGATTAAAAGTCTACCAAAATCTCTAGGGTGAGTAGAAGAAAATTTTTGAGTTTTTAAAGTTGTACATAGAGTTTTAAGGTTTGTACTTAAAGAATTAAATTAGAATCATTGTAAATCTATGGAAATATTGGATACCTACAGATTTTTATAGATTTTTAAAAAGTAAAGTTTGAATATCTCTAAAAATTTTAAGACTCTAGAAAAATATAATTTGAATACCACTAAATTTTATAGAGTTTATAAAAGTCTATGTTCAATACCTCTAAACTTTTAAACTCTATAAAAATCAATAAAAGTAATTAAATTTGTAAGATTGCGGGCTCTACCGCTTTACTGAGATGAGCCTAGCCTTGTAAAGAGCCGAGAGAGGCTGAGTTGGCCCAATCAACAAAATTCTATTCACCCATGGGCCCAAGATAGTGTTTAAAAAAATTTAATTATTAAAATGCTTTAAAGTTAATACAACTTTTATTTTTAAAAAATTATAAAAAAATTGATGATTTTATTGAGGAAATTTAATTTTTATGAAACAAAATTAAAGTTCAAGTTCGATAACTTCGAATACATATATAATACTTATCGAGTCAGATCGAAAAACTCACATACCGGCTCGATTTCTTTATTACCCTAATTGTTTCGCGTCGGGACTAGGTCGTCCTGAGCGCGATTACATAATGCACTCATGTAACAACTATTCTAAATCCGTCGTCAATTTATGAAAACGATTAAGCCAAATTGTTACATATAAACACATAAAACAATTAAATCTACCAAATGAGGCATGCAACCCGTACAAGCATGTTAAAGTGTAAAAACACGGCCTCGTGCTATGTAATTTTCTGACTGTAAATTTGACAAAATTAAAGTTGCAAATGTTTGTGTTTGTTATAGTAAGTCATATGATGGGTTAGCAATTCGATGAGGCCACCTCCCCATTGCCCCCCATGTTCTGCATTGCTTTTCATACCCTTCACACATGTTTTAATTTACAATACATGGAATTGTCTGAATATCGGGTCCTATTCGGGTTAAGTATATGGGAAATTGGCCTTCAGTCTCCAGCAGTCGATTTTTTTTTATGTTCAGTCCTTGGGTACTTTTTTAGTACCACATTTCCACATGAATTGTACCACATTTTGTATGACATAGTACCACAATTTTGTGGGTAGGGAGTGAGCCCAAAGAAATATTTTGATTGGGGATTTTTCACCAACTTCCCCTTAAATATATGAAGAATCAAGCATGTTTCGTTTTACCAAAATTTATAATTTTTTATGTTTCGGAAAGTTGTTTTCACCAAAAATAGCCATCATGGAAAACTCTCATAGCATCACGATTCACGGTAATGATAATGATAATTGATATCGTTATCTATGTAATGTAATATCTCAAATAAGGCAATTATTACAATGAAGGAAAACGCAATTTCCTCGAGATTTTGCTAAATTTTGAATGACCTTTATTAATACTCGTAGATGTCTGAACCTTATTCTCTGTCATTGTTCAAAGTTTTCTTATGATCGAACAGAGGTTAGTTTTACTCCTAATTTTTAATTTAATTTTTTTATTTGCATGTAGTAGATCATACAAAGTTTGGTATAATTGTTTAAAAGCTTTATTTAAATTTGTTTTATGTGATTTTTGATTATCACAAAAGCTTATGTGAGACGGTCTCACAAATGAATCTCCTATTTGGGTTACCCATAAAAACATATTACTTTTTATGCCAAAAATATTACTTATTATTGTAAATATGTATAGATTTGACTCGTCTCACTAATAAATTAAGATTCACGAGACTGTCTCACAAAAAACGTATTAATTGACTATATACTTGATTAATGATTTATTCGTTGAATACTATTGTAAGCAAATTTTATGCACAAAGTTTCTAAATATCAAATTGATTTTTACAATTATTTGGTTGAAATTAACATACTATTGTAAGCAAATTTTATGCACAAAATTTGTAAATATCAAATTGATTTGTACAATTTTATTTGGTTGAAATTAACACACTGGACACTGTTAAAATGAAGTATAAATCAGATTCTGGAAAGCATTACTCTGGCAGAAAGATAACCCGAAATGCAAGTGATTCATGCAATAATTAGTCTCTCATAATAAAATATCAAGTATAAATAATATAAAGTTCCCTCGCAACATGCATGGCGGCAGACATACCCAGAAAACCCATATTTGCCTTTTCCCTAACACTGTGAACCTACCAAGAAAATTCAGCTTCGCGTTCTTTCCTTGATTTCTCCCAAAGTGTTGCTCGTACTATAAAACCCATATTTTATGTGTTGAATTTACCAAGATTTGACTTGATTTTATACTTTCCACACTCTATAAAGACATGTATATGATTCCATTATCCATATATAATCTTCTTGCAGTGTCCTCTTCAACAACAAACAATACTAAAAGAAGGAAGCGGCGCCTAAAGAAAAAAAACTGAGCAGCAATGGTGTGCAGAAGTGTTACTAGCTTTCCCCAGTTGCTAGCAATTTTGAGCCTCGTTTTGCTTACGTTTGGGAAGTCGTCGTTTTCGCATGCTCGTCTAGGTGATTGTTTATTGTGATGTTCTGATCTTAGTTGATTAATCATGCATTCGGGGCGGACATAGGATTGAGGACGATGGGATCGATCCAAAATTTTATTTTATTTTTCATTTGAAGGAATATCCCGACCTTTTCGCCCTGAGCTAGGCCCGTTCCGACATGCATTTGAGTATAATAACTGTTTCGATCGACTTCCCTTTTGTGTTCAGCATTACTAGAAGTTAGCAATGTGGTTGCCACAGATAAAGAATTTGCACTAGTCCATGGAGACAGTAGCTTCAGTTCACAAAAGGTAATGTTTGTGCATATTTTCTTGTCTTATCGACTTAAATTTTCTTGAAATTTTGTTTGAAATCATTTTTCTCTAAATTAGTTGGAAAATTATTGAAGAAAGTTGTATATATCACAAGAAAAATATGTGTGCTTTAACATGCATGCTTAGATCAGGGAATTTTATATTTGAAGGTATCATATATAAAAAAATTACACGTGTATATAAAATCGTCAAGAGTAAAATATTATTTCATATTATGAATTTTAAAATTTCGATCACGTTCTCCAAATAATTAGAGTTACAAATAATTTTGTTATTCATAATATTGATTTATAATCCTCATATCATACATCATTCATCATCTCATTTGATCTCACGAGTCAAACGACTGTAATAATTAGCTAAAACAATTTCCAACTTTAAAATCTGAACTCTGAAATAAAATTTGAACTTTGGTCATAACAAATGGTCGATCGACCCGATAAATGAACATGGTTTCGAATCATCATGAATTTGTGTTTGCAGGAGAATATTGTTGCTGGTGGTGTTCCAAGTGCAGCAGCAGAAGTTAAAACATATAAAACTGGAGGAAGAAGAATGAGTTACAGTAGCACTGATCAGAAAGGGCAAAATACTGATGCTGCTGCTGCTTCGTCTGCATTAATCCATGGCGCCGGGGAAGAAAACGAAGAGCATTGGAAACAAGTTTTAATGGCTTTTGCTGTAGATTATGCTTCTCCAAGGGCACATCCACCCATTCATAACTGAGGAAGCATTCTATATATATAATTAGAGAATGAGAACAATTTTCCCCCATGCTCTTGCTATAACATATATATATTTTACTTGGGTTAAATTTAATTTAATTTATTTGTATATCTATGAAGTCAATTGGATCATGCTATAACTATATCTATATCTATATATATAGATATAGAGGAGGATTAATATTTTTTTTCTTAGAGACTCAACTCCTATGCTCGTTTGAGCAAATATTAGTGACCTCAACAACACCATTTACCAGAAGCATTTTTCTGTTCATGCTATGTATTCCTAAAGCCAAGTTCATGTTTTTAAGTTATCAAGCTTTAGTCATTAATTTTGCGTTCATCAATTTGATGCTCAAGTTTTGTAGTACTTTGCACAAAACATGCATAAACGAAACGTTATAAACCGAATGGATCGATGATTGTGATTCTAATTACAAGATTGAAAAGCGAAAGTCACTCGGTTTTATCAATCAACCGAGTGTGTAATCAACCAAAAATCTGCCATCCCGACAAAATCATTCATCGTCACAGTCGATGAAACGAACTTGAAAAGCATCGTCTCCTTTTTTTTTTTACATGTCGCTTCTCTTGAATTCGCTTTGTTGAACTCACTAATGAATCCGAACAACACTTTAACTCAATGAGTTGATCAAGAGAATCTATTTCTCCTGTTCCACTAGGAAGCTCATCAATCCATTATGTGCCCTCGAGTATCAAGCTTTCAAGGCTTGGAAAGTGCTCTTTCTCTGCTTCACACTTCGCCAAAAAATCTAACGTAGAACGAAAGTACTTGAGTTGAAGGAATTGTCCTTCCACTGGCTTCAACTCCGAAACTTCAGCCACATCAATATCCATCATGTGAAGCACTTGAAGATTTGGGAGTGAGGCAATTGAGGTCATGTTTATCCAAGGCAAATGAACTCCTTTTAGCCTGAACTTCATAAGATCGATTGGAAAAGCATAGTTTCATATAATTGACGGATTGTGCACGTCGTGCACAGAGACTTGCAATTCTTCAAGGTTTTGTAGATGGAAAAGATTATCAATACTAAAATAATCCCAATCATCAACCGGTGTAGAGAAAAATACTTTCAAATTATTTAGGTTAACAAGTATTTTAACTACTTCTTTGGTAAATCTGAAATCGATCACCGTCTCAAGATTTTGTTTTGTTGGAACTATTATGTTGACTCAGATAATTTAATTAATTATACACAAACAAGCTATAAAGTGATCTAATTAATTATGAGTTTCCAAAATATTAAATAAATCAGTATGATCCACCTTATAAGTAAAAACTCAATCCAATTAAGTCTTCTATGATGGGTCGAAAACTGCTAAGGTTATGGTTCCCTAGACATAGAGAATATAACACAGAATATTTACGGTGCACATATTTTAGATCTCTCTCCTTCTCCCATTTGAGGCAAGAATAAGGTACTATTCGATTCGCTGTTGCCTTGGAAGATCCATAACTAAACGCTTGATCAATCCATGGATGTTGGTATGTGTTTACTGTTATTTATATTTCTGATAATTTGATATGAATTCATGACCTATTTTGATATATGGATTTAATCACATGATTTATAGATTTAATTTTTTTTATATCAAATCTAGCTCAAACAAGTGGTATCAGAGCCACGTTCCTTGTGGATTGAAGCTCTTAAGACACATGTGTATATATTAAATCGAGTTCCAACTAAGGTTGTCCCAAAGATGCTATTTGAATTATTTAAAAGTTGGAAACCGAACTCACAACATATACAAATTCTATTGTCCAGCTCACAACATTAGAATTGTGGAATCAAGAAATGCAAAATTTTCTTTTAAATGATTTTGTTAGTGGGGGTGATCATTCAAATGACATAGTTCTTGAGAAAGATTACATTAATTCACAACTCTCTTATTCAAATGATAGATTGATCGTTATTCACATCCCTCAAATGAGTGTTAGGCAACCGGTTAATGAAGTTCCACAAATCGTTGATAAAAATCCAGTAGATCAAGTTGTTAATGAAGAACAACAAAAAATTGTTGATCAACCAAACAACCTAAAGAGATCTACTAGAATAAGAAGATCGGATATATCTAGTGATTATGTTGTGTATTTACAAGAATCAGATTTTAACATCGGAGCCGAAAATGATCCTGAAATGTTTTTACAAGCCATGAGTTATAATGAGTCAAAATTATGATTTATTGCTATGAAAGAAGAGATGAATTCTATGGCATTTAATGGAGTCTAGGATCTTGTTCATTTTCCTGATGGTGTAAAAGTCATTGGATGTAAATGAGTCTTCAAAACAAAGAAAGACTCATTAGGCAAAATTGAAAGATATAAAGTCAGACTTGTTGCTAAAGAATTCACTCAGTAAGAAGGAATCAACTATAAGGAGACTTTTTCTCCAGTATCTAAGAAAGATTCTCTCCGTATCATTCTAGCATTAGTTGCACATTTTGACTTAGATTTACAACAAATGAATGTGAAAACGGTTTTTCTCAATGGAGAATTAGAGTAAGAGGTTTATATGAAACAACCTGAAGGGTTTTTCTCTAGTAAAGGTGAGCACTTGGTATGTAAGCTTAAGAAATCTATATATGGATTGAAACGAGCTTCCCGTCAATGATACTTGAAATTTCATGATGTTAACGCTTCATTCGGATTCGTAGAGAATATCATGGATCAATGTATATACCAAAAAGTCAGTGGAAGTAAGATTTGTTTTCCTATTCTATATATGGATGGTATATTACTTTCAACCAATGACAAATGTTTGTTATATGATGTGAAACAATTTCCTCTAAAAACTTTGATATGAAGGATATGGACGATGCATCTTATGTCACTGACATTAAGATAAATAGAGAACGAATTAAAGGTATTCTAGGTCTGTCTCAAGAAACATATATCAACAAAATTTTAGAGAAATATCAGATGAAAGATTGTTCACCAAGTATAGCTCACATTGTGAAAGGAGATAAGTTGAATTTAAGAAAATACCCAAAGAATGATATAGTGCGGGAACAAATGAAAAACATTCCTTATGCTTCTGCTGTCGGAAGCTTGATGTATGCTCAGGTTTGCAATAGACCTGACATTGCATTTGTTGTTGGGATGTTGGGAAGATATCAGAGTAATCCAGGTTTAGACGAAAGCTGTAAAGAAAATGATGAGGTACCTTCAAGGAACTAAAGATTATATGTTTATGCTCATATGAATTGAGAATTTGGAAGTAATTGGCTACTCTGATTCGAACTACGCTGACTGCATTGAATAACTAAAATCTACTTCATGATATATTTTCATGCTAGCTGGTGGAGCTGTAACTTGGAGAAGTGCAAAGCAAACATTGACTGCTACTTCCATTATGGAAGCTGAGTTCGTATCTTGTTTTGAGGCAACCTCACATGTTGTATGGTTGAAGAGTTTCATTTTGATGCTTAGAATAATGGATTCTATATCTAGACCATTAAGAATATATTGTGACAATTCAGCTGTTGTTTTTATGGCTAAAAATAACAAAAGTGGTAGTCGAAGCAAACACATCGACATTAAATATTTAGTCATATGAGAACATGTTAAGATAAGAAATTAATTATCGAACACATTAGCACTAAACTGATGATTGTAGATCCTTTGAATAAAGGCATGCGAACACTGAAATTTAAGGATCATACAGAAAGAATGAGACTTCGTTCCTTTATGTAATTTGTTGTAAGAACAAATTAATGAAACTATGATGTGATATTTTCTCATATTTGTTGTACACACATTCATTGATTCAAGAAATATCAATAAAGTTGGACCTCAAATAAATATATGGTTTATTCATTAAGTTATACAGATTTGAGATACATAATGCATTGTAATAAATGAAAGATAATACTTGGTTTTAGAAAACATATCGACATGATTAATGTGTTTTGTTTTCTCCTATGGTAAATGAGATATATGGGTCATGTGGGAGAATGTAAGAAAAAGTGACCCATATCAGAAGAAGAAAAGACGTGTAGGAAATGACGACGACCATTGCCTACATTTTTGAAAAAAGATACATGCACCGCCTCAACTTTAGAAAATTGAGGCATACATGCGTCTTTTCTTTTTGACAATCAAGCTCCCGCAATCACTCATTGATGGTATGAGATACGTATAAATACCAGCGATTGAGGTTTCTAAACACACACCTCATAAGAAGAAAAAACACCATCTAATGAGAGTAGGAGTGCTTAGAAGGATTCCATTGGAGGAAAACAGAAAACTTACAAATTATTCGATGGCCGGAGGTAACGCTCGATCCGCTTCCACTTATTATTTATCAAGTTTATAAATGTGTTGAAACATGAATTTTGAGAAAAATTCTAACACAATCTACCCAGGATTTCCAACATCCTCATTCCTTATTCAGTTGTTATTGAGTTTTTCACTAGTATACGCTGATTAAAATTGTCAGTCTCGGAATTTGTTCTTGATTAATGTGTGAACATGAAATAAAAAAAGAGATTGATATTGAACATCATGTGGCTAACTCAAACTAGATTGGGACTTGGGAGTAAAAGTGTATGCAGCAATCTTGATGGTTTCGTTTCCCTTTTTCCTTGTATCATGTTAATTTTTTTGATTTTCTTTTTTTGGTTTCTTGAATCCATTACCAACTGTGCAATATTTCTTGGTGGTTGTTTGACTTGCTTTCGGATCTGACTCGAACCCGAACTGGAACCAGGTCAATAAGTTTTATCCGAAATCGTGACCGTAGGGTTGTCCGATTATGGTTTACGAGTAGACAACCTGTTGACCCCTAGGGTTGGACGGGTTCGACCTGACGGGTCGACAATTTTTAAATTTTTTTATTTTAAATCAACAACCACAATCAAATGATAATGTAGCCGTTAGAGATCAAAGGTCACGATTTAGTGACCTTTCAACCCATCAGGTCGACCATTTGATAATTATTTTTATTATTGACTTTGGAATCAACGACCATGATTTTGTGGTTGTTGATGATCAATGACCATGTTGCAAAGGGAAAGGGAATTATGTCACCCGAGTTCGAGCATCAAGATTTTCCTTTATTCAATGTCGACGATTATTATCGTGATTTTTCCGATGAGGAACATCAAAAAAGAAAACAAGAGGCTCATCAAACACATCATCATCAAAGTCAAGAAAGTATGAGCAATTAAATAGCGCCTAAAAGTAAAACTTGAGCTGTGCCTCCTCCGACATCCGAATTTCGAAAAGGTGACGCTTCTCTCTGATAATTTGCAATCTAAATGCAAATATTTCAACAAGAAGGTGGCAATGAAATTTTAACGCGACACGCTGAGAATAATAATCTGGTGAAAATTTGTATTTTCCGCCCTCAAAATCAAATTCCGACATTATCTTTTGAATCGGGTAACGATTCTCAACATTTAAATCTGAAGCTAAATTTAGAGAAGAAAGAACTAAATTTTGTGCTGTTCTTTCGAAAATTGAATTTCTACAAATGCAAATCTTTATATTTGAAGTATCTCACAAAATACACACTTAAAAGTTTAGTCGTTGAACAAAAAAAAATTAATTAAAGAATTTGCTAGTTTAAATAATAAAGTTTCTTTGTGTTCGGATATTTGGAGTGTTCATTGACATACTTGTTCATATATAGGTAGTACATGCAATTGGATTGATAGTTTTTGGAACACTAAAAAAATTGCTTTACATAGATGTTTTAACGAATCACACACGACACAAAATATTTCTCATCTTATATTTGTTATTTTAGAAGAATATGATCTAATTTCTTAAATTTTTTCGACTTCTTTTCATAATGCTAGTACAAATACTTCTAGTATTAATGAGCTTATTCAAATATATAAATCATCAGTAAGTGGTAAATATTTTTGTTATATCATGTGCACATGTCATATATTAAATTTGTGTGTTCAAGATGAACTAAAAAAATTAGTCACATATTCAACCAGTTAGGACAATAATTCATTATCTATGGATACATCTCAAGTTAAGAAACAATGGGGTAAACTTTGTAACATAAATGGCATGAAACCTAAACAGTTTGCACGAGACGTTCCAACTTTTTGGAATGCAACATATAAATTGTTATTATCGTCATTTGAATATATATAAAGATTTATTATGTATATTTTTCATCAATATGTTCAAGCTCGTGATATTTATTTATTTTCGAATCAATGGAACATATACACCGGTATTTGTGAAATTTTAAAAGTTTTTAATGATGCTAGTGATAAATTATCCGGTGTTTATTATCCCGCTTCTAATTTAGATTTAACACATTATTGCTACATTGCATGTATATTTACCGAATATATTAAATCTAGTAATGATATTTTAGTTCAATGTATTTATGTTATGAAAACAAAATGAGAAAAATATTTAATTTTGTTTTGGATCTTATAGTTAAATTAAACGTTTTATAAGAAATGTTAATATTTTATTATGATTCTTTAGACCCTACAACGAAAACTGTTCCATCTATTTAATTGGTTTTGTTTAATGTTCAAACTTATTTATATGATATTTATAATGAATATAACACCAAATATGGTGGACAAATTGTTCCACATGAAGCACAATCCACTACCACTAGTAGTATTAATTTTAAACTTACTAAATCAAAAATTTTATTAAGGGAGCAAACAAACGTTCATAAGGATGATGGTTACAAAAAACACTTATATCCAATTTTGTTTATAATGGCAAAAGAAATCCTAGCCTGCCCTGATTCAACAGTTGTAGTAGAGAAAAATTTAAGTATCAGAGGAAATACATTATATGAAATACATTCTAACTTAAGGCCGAAAATTTGGAAGCCCGATGTTTTCTCAATGATTGGTCAAAAGCCGTTAGCCAGACACAATTTACTAAAAGCGATGAAGAAGACCAAGAATGAACTGAGATAACATCCAGAAAAACCAGTGGCGGAGCAAGGATTTGAAATCTACCCGGGCTAAATTTTGTTAACAAAAAACAAAATAATCCATAATAATTAAAATCATAAGTATGATACCTGTCTAATCGTGTACAATAACACAGATGTTATTTTTTGACTAACCAACATGCGAATCACCATTGTATCCTTGCAAAATAAAAATAATGACCTTTTCATTGAACCAATCTTTCTGACCTGTTTCTAACAATCACTTTAGATGAATGATTACTACGGTGCAATTTTTGGTTAAAATTTAAAAGACATTATCTTTTGGGATACATTTCAAGAGACTATTACAGAAAACACAAATGAACTTCTTGAGTTCATATTTGGATAGAAGACAACCATTGCGTTCAAACAAATAAATATATATACCAACCGAACCATAAAGGAACTAACGATGCTTTATTATAATTAAAGAATTTTGGGATTATCAATATCACGTAAATTTCAAAGGACCCGTAATAGCGAATGACAATCAACATTTCTTTCAAGTAAGCAAACAAATAAATAAAAGGGTAAATCGGTCCTCAACAAAATAATCCCTTGATGATATGATATAATGGTAAAAATCAAATATCACGTTGATCAATCTCAAGTTCTCAATTGAGTGTCTGATAATCAGCCGATTGGTGCCATTGATACAAGGGAAACATGTTTGAAAAAATAGACAAGACAAAAATGTTTCTATTCAGGTAGGACCGATCCTAACAATATATGGGCCTAAGTCTAACTTTTAAAATGAGGCCTCTGAATCATAATGTGTGTTCATATTTTTTTTTTACTTCCATAGCAATTTTTCAAATTAAATCAATACGTTAAAGACAATATAAAAAACTAAATGAATAAAAATATCAAACATGTCCAAAATGATCGCTAAAAAACAACCCGTCTAACAGTTTTAGAGTTAAAAATACTAATCAAGTCTGTATAATCAAGTTGTTCAGTAATTTTTTTCTCAATCGATAACATAGTCAATTCATTCAATCTTTCTTGTGACATGGTTGATCGAAGAAAAGTTTTGATGAGCTTTAACTTTGAGAAAGTTCGCTCTACACTTGCTACTGTGACCGGGATAGTCAACAAGATTTTATAAGCAATATGAGCATTTGAGATTCTAAATGCAATCATTATTCATATGAGTATCACATAAAAGACGCTGATAATCAAGCGCAAACAATCTTTAACCACATTAATAGCTTGAATGAATCTCCCACTTTTTACACAACTAAACAACTGGGAAAAGCTGTCTTACTCATCAACCAAAATCAACATCAAATATACATATCGGTTACAACCAATCATCACACATTCTTGACACGCCCCCCCCCCCCCCCACATACACATTTTCAACCTTTCACTTTTGAATTTTGATCTTAGCTGGACCTGATATGGTGAACGAATGGACTGATTCCATGGGACCTTTAGGGTTTCAATTTTTTATCTCGTTATACTTTATATATATTGATATTTGAAATTTTGAATACATATTTTAAGAAATATTTGGTTTTTTCTATGCACTCTCAAGCAAAGTTTCATAGCATGAGATTTCTTGATTTGGAAACTTCCTCGTGTATATATTACAAAATCAAAAACAAAAGGGAGGTCTCAAATCTTGAATCCCCGCCTCAGAAAGAGTGAATATATCATTAATTCGAAAGTAATATATTATTGATTCTCTTTTTCTGATTTGTTCTGATTTTTATACTTGTCCTTAATCCGCCATGCTTCCCACTATTACTCCACCCCGATAAGAAAACTAGACTAGTTTGGTAAATCATACCAACAACTTATTGCCAGCTAGATTAATTCATCCACTCCTGACTTTGATTTCGAAGATGACCGATAATTTCTTAAAATTTTACGAGTGATTTTTTTAATAATACAATTCATGTTTCGGCCGCACTAATTCTTCACAAACTGGATTTTTCCTTTCGCTTCCATAGATGCATATGTGAGGGCTATCTAGTATTATATATAATAATTTTTTAAAAAAATTTTTAGACCCCAAAATAGAGATGGGCCTGAGTCATTGGACTCATTTGACTCCAAATAAGCACGGCCATGTCTCCAGACCCCCTTCTTTTGCAGTAAGCTTATAATAACGTAAATTTTTTTTTGAATTCGACGCCCAATCCCTGCGGAATTTAAACCACTGATAACAGAAAATTCATAATCCTAACTAGGAAAAAACAGAATCATGTATCAATTAGATGTAAATTTCGACACACCACAATTCTGGCTAAATATCGAAGAAAAAATACAAGTAAAAAACAACTGGGGGAGCTCAAAATACATAGAGAAGGCGCTAGGGATTACCTGCAAGTTGGGAGGAGGGTTTGACAATTTTTTTTTGTAAAGCTTCTGTAAGTCTGCGGACTGCGTGTCTTCAAATTTTTTTTTCCTTTTGACAAACAATATAGTATAGATTTTGGGGCTGAGAAATCATTTTTTAAGCCCTTTTGAGAAACATTTATTAGTTGTAATTTGGACCACATATTTCAGTCGTTAAATATTTTTAATATTAGTTATACCAAAAACTATAACATTTTTTCTTGAGTTTTGTTTTCAAATATATACATGTTGAAATACAATTTTTTAAATATTAAAAATAAAGGCAACATGGTATATTTTAAATTATGCTTGATATAAACAATATAAAATAATTATTAAAAATATTAACGCATTTATCAGAAATTTTGAAAAATTAACTGAATTATCATACTTTTTTGGAAAGAAATTATTTCTCCCCAGTATTTTATCCATTATTCATTTCATATAATTTGACAATTAAAATTCTACGATTAAAAATATAGAGAACTGGATTTTAAATTTGAAAAAATAAAATATCTCAACAATTAATACAATCGATATAAATTTTATCATATTGTAATAATTCAAAATATTTTACAAATTAAATCGTAAAAATGAAAAACAAATTGCTCCCATGTCAAAAACCACATGCCTTTTATTTTATTTTTAAACAAGAAAGCATTATCAGTTTGAAAATTTGTTTTTAATTTTGGTATTATTCAATTAAAAACCTAAGAATATTTAAAAATATATATATAAATTAAAATAGTAATATTAAATTAGAAAAATATTCCTAAAAATTGTCCAAAGTGGACTCAATTATTGGTCTAACAACGATTACTCAAAGTGGATAATGGATTCCAGTAAAGCCAACATTTTGATCACTCCCTGATTTATCGTTGAACAGTGGCAGCGGTAGTATTGTCTTTTGATTGATTCTTCTTCCTTCTGTTTTTGGATCTTGATGGTTGATAAATCATATCAAGTGTTGCTAAATTTAATTCTGTTTTGTGGGCTTCACTTTCTTGATAAACAGCATAACCATCCCTTTCTTGATTTTGTTTTTTAATCTCGAGTTGTTTATGTGATCTTCTATGATTATATGCGGAAAAAGGCAGTATCTTGGATTTGATCACCTCTTGAACTAAGATTCTCCGTTCAAGTGAGTTTCTTCTTCTCACTTTGCATTCAATTATTTTCCAGGAACAGTAGAACTGAAGCTCTACAGAGTTGCTGATATCTAGAAGAGCACCCGTTGATATTTCAAGTGTAGTACTTGTTGAAAAAGATAGGTGCATCTCCCTACGCTCCTTTTGATTGAACCATTTTGAAGCTGCTGCACATTTTCCTTCCAAACATAAGATCGATCCTCGTTTTCAACTGCCTCAACTGGGAATTCTACGTCGGTAAAGCCAACGTTGGCGCATGAAATCACAGATTGGTTTTGGGCACTGAGAAATCAGAAATCAGCAATGGCAGCTTATGCATCCCTTCTCTCTCTCGGAAACATTCTTGACCAGTTATTGCAATACCCACCGCGCCAAATAGCTGTTCTTGACAAAGCCCAGATCCATTTTCTGCTCGAAAATATTACTTTCCTCCAAGATTTTATTGAAGATTTTTCGCTAACAAGGGGAGATGAGATTCATGCATTGGAGGAAAAAATTGCAAGTTCAGCATATGCAGCGCAAGATGTCATTGCAAGTCGTGTGGTCGATCAAATTCTAGAAGATTCTGAAGCTGAAAGGAGAGGGAGAAGGAGCGGGATATTTAGTTATTTAGGCTATTTCAAACTTTGTTCTAGAAAAATGACCCTCCCCTATGTATTGAGGAGCTCAACTCTGTTGAGTCAAGATTTGCAGAAAGTAGTAGAAGAAATTGGTTCTATACAGAAAAATGTGATGAAGATCAAGGAAACCGAAGGGATAAAAATTATGGAGCAGCCAAGAAAAGCTGCGACTGCTGGTTCATTCATACGAGGTGCTTCCAACAGCAAGAATACTATGGTGGGATTTGATAAAGATTTGATTCAAATCATGGAGAAACACCGGACACTGATCCAATCTCCGGATCATCTCAATTGTCGGGATGGGTGGTATTGGTAAGACCACACTTGCCACAAATGTTTACCAGAATCCACTTATCGTGCAGCATTTTCAGTTACGGGCTTGGGCTACAATCTCTCAACAATATAGCGTGCACGATATCATTTTAGCCCTCTTGAAGGATGTCCTTGCTGAATGTAGAAAAGAAGAGGAAGGTGAAGAAGTTACTCAAGCGACTGAGGATGAATTAGGTGAACAGTTGTATAAACGTTTGTGTGGTAGAAAATATTTGATTGTGTTGGATGACCTATGGAGTATCAAGTGTTGGAATGACATAAAGAGGTTTTTTCCAGATAATAACAATGGTAGTCGAGTCATGATCACTACAAGACTAACAAATGTGGCTGATGATTTTCGCTCGTGTACCCCTCATCAACTACATTTTCTAGACGAGGATCAAAGTTGGGCTTTGTTTTGTGACAAGGTGTTTGGAAAAGAAAGTTGCCCTCCTGAGTTCAAGGAAGTAGGAAAGACAATTGTGAGAAATTGTGGAGCACTTCCTCTAGCCATTGTTGCTATTAGTGGACTTCTCGCCAAGTCTAGTCGAACTGTTGAATATTGGGTGTGTGTTGCTAATGATACATGTCCGGCATTAAACTTGGGAGGTGACGAGCTTTGTTTGGTGATATTATCTTTAAGTTATAAGCACTTACCTGTTCATCTAAAACCATGTTTCCTGTAGATGGCGATATTTCCGGAGGACCATAAGATTAGAATTTCAAGGATAGTTAATCAATGGGTAGCGGAGGGGATTCTTAAACCGAATAGATCTAGATGTTTGGAGGAAATTGCAGAGGATAATTTAAAAGATCTAATAGGTAGAAATCTCATCAAGGTTCAGGATTACGGGTCTAGAAACAAAATCAAAACTTGCACCATGCATGATCTCTTAAGAGAACTAGGACTCAGGGAAGCTCAAAAGGAGAAATTTGTTTGTTACACTATGACGCATAGCCTCGACAATCATACCAGAACCTTTGATAATAATCCTTGGCTTATTAGAACACGAAGATCCGTCAGAGAGTTTGCAAAGCCGCATACACTGCGAGAAGTACTAAAAAGGGGTTATATATGCTCTGATGGAAATATTGTGGGTTTAGTTAACTCTAGATTATTTGATTTTAAGGCTCGATATTTTCCAGATTTGTTGAATAATATTTTAGAATCTCTATCCCTACTGTGGAATCTGCAGACTGTTACCATTGCTGGTAGTTTTAGTGAGACACCAATAAATCTACCGGCTGAAATATGGGAAATGCCACAACTCAGGCATCTAAAATGGGAACAAGGAGAGTTATATTTGCCTGATCCTCCAAGCACAAACAGCACAAATGGCAGACGAGATATTATTGTTCTGATAAACCTGCAAACACTCTGTAAGATAAGGAATTTCAGGTGTACAGATGAGGTGGTTGTTAGAATCCCAAACTTAAAAAAACTGGGAATTACTTACTGGCTATTCCCCAGTGGATTTGGATGGGATTGCTATAAAGTTTACAATCTTGCCCATCTACGTAATCTCGAATCACTTTTCTTTGAAAGTGAAGTGAATGTGCCGCCAAATAATCTCAGGTTTCCACGTTCGCTCAAGAAGTTGACTTTGAGAAGATGTGGATTGTGTTGGGAAGATTTGACTGTGGTCGGCTCGCTGCCTCATCTTGAAGTTCTCAATTTGATGGATTATGCTGTCAAAGGGCGTAAATGGAATCCTGTGGAAGGACAATTCCTTGAATTGAAGTCCTTGAGAATTTGTTTTACAGATCTTGAGGAGTGGATAGCAGACAGCTCTCACTTCCCACGCCTTGAGAAACTTCAACTCGTGAGTCTTTTTTTCTTAAAGGAAATTCCATATGGTATTGGAGAAATACCAACACTTCAATCAATTTCATTATCTTGCTGTAGTGATTCAACCAATTCTTCTGCAGAGAAGATAAAAGAGGAACAACAAAACTTTGGAAATTTTGACCTTGATGTTCGTGTTCGTGTTCATTGATGCAGCTACAAACAAGTTAAATATAAAGTAAAATTTAGTGTTTCATATTATTCATTATTCATCACTTCACTTTTATTAACAAGAAATTGTTTAATTTTCATTATTAAAACTTACTATGATATTATTAACAACCTATGAGTGAATGCTTCTATTTATTATTTTTAATGAGATTTCATTCATATAAAAGAAACTGAGTTGTCTGATGTCCTTGGTTTTATATCCACAGAAGATGGTTCCCTTGATCAGATTTTATTCAAGTCCAAAAATTGTCTGCTGCATGATCTGAAAGCATATTTCTTGCATTATGTACTTTTCACTGTTTACCGCATGATCTGAAAGCATATTTCTTTCATTGTATACTTTTCCATTGTTGAATCACCTTCAATTAGACCTGGAGGAAAATTTTTGGTATTGTTGGGCAATCTTATTACTTCCTTTTATAGTCAAGAATAACTACTTCGATCATTAAGTTGGGTGTCTTGCTATCAGTTCTTTTTGTTTTCTCGATTATTTGTTAAGATTGAGACATAAACCTAACTCAATAATCCTGAAAGTTAGCTCAAGAGAGAAGATTGTCCAAGTCCATATATGCAATTCCTTGAGATTTTATTCAACTGATACGAAACAATTAACATTATTGACCTTTGTTGGCAGTTGAGAGTATCCTTCCTAGGCACTGGCAATGCTTAATCTGAGAGCTTAAATCCTAGCAGGTTCATGTAGTAGTAGCTCTGGCTGATCAGAAAGAAATGGCTACAAATAGAAAGCAATTTGCTTGATGAATATAGCACATTATGGTGATGTATGTAAATCAGCCTATTCAGTTTCATTACAATAAGTCTATAAATAATAAATTCGATATAAATTTTATCATATTATAATAATTAAAAACCTTTTACAAATTCGATCTTCAAAAAAATAAAAATAAAATTAATTTGACATTGTTTTCAAAAAAGAGATGATGAATGACATAAAAACCTTTTATTAGTTTGTAATCAAGTCACTCTTCCGTCCCAAATATAAATGTTATGTTTTCTTTGTCATTCGTCTCAAATATGTAATTAAATATCTATATTTAATATTATTTTCTCTAATTTTTATTAATATAATCTTATTTATTTAATATATTAGTTATTTTCAATAATTTTTTATATCATATTAAAATACTCATTTATTTTGTGAATTTTTTTTCTAATTTTTTAAATATGTGTGAAAAATTTATGTCTATATGAGACGGAGTATTTTATTTATACAAAATGCAATTAACTTAAATATAAAAAAATTAATCAATGTTTTGGTTTCATTTTCAACTAAAAATCGTTTTCTTCAAAAGTATATTGGTCTAAATACATACACAACTCGATGACATTTTGAGTAAGTCTCTTGTAAAACAGTCTCACGAATCTTTATCTGTGAGATGGGTCAACCCTACCGATATTCACAATAAAAAGTAATACTATTAGCATAAAAAGTAATACTTTTTCATGGATAACCAAATAAGATATCTGTCTCACAAAATACGACCCGTGAGACCGTCTCACACAAGTTTTTGTCTGACATGTTTTGGTCTAAAAAAATATTATCTATTTTCTGTGTAATTTTTTAAAAAATTGATTATTATTTTTCCTCTCATAGTATGGGACGTCAAATTTTGGACGAGTTCTCAGATTCCAGATCAGGGCTTTGTAATTGTTTACAGCATATATGATAAAAGATTAATAAAATAAGGTAAAAAAAAAATTTTAACAAACTAATGTGTCACGCCATTGGAGATGGCGTGACTTTTTTGTTTTTTTTTTAAAAAAAGCAAGTCACGCCATCTCCAATGGCGTGACTTGCAAAATTAATTTTTTTTTAAAAGTAAGTCACACCATCTCCAATGGCTTAACTTTAATTTTTTTTTAAATATGTCACGCCAAGTAAATAGGCGTGACTTATTGAATTTTTTTTAAAATAATTGTTGGACGTTTGCGGCAAAGAATCGTGGCATGTGAAATACTGACAACTCCTATACTCAATAATGCATACATCTTTTTTTTCTTTTACAAAGAAAACGATAAAAAAAATTTGATTAAAATTTGCGTGATAAAGTGATGTGATGTATCACTGATAAGTATTAACATGGTGTGTTTTTTATCTGATGAAAATTTGCTTATATATGTTTGCCCTCGGTGCAAATGTATTATTCTTGTGCTTCTATCATTCTTCGTTTCTCTGCATTTAAATGCATCTTTATTGTTCATTCCTGTAGATTTTCGTTCGATGTTTGATCAAGTAATTGCAGCACATGAGGTCTGTATGTATTAAATTAAGTTTGTGGTTTAATGTTTGATTAAAATCGTTAATTTATTTATTTGTAATTATATATTTGCAGATAAAATTTTGATTTTGAACTTCTATTTGATGTACGCGTTGATTTAAATTAATTTACTTGATTATTCGAATATAAATTATGAATTTGTCATCTTCTTACGTTTTGAGTTTATGATTAAAATGTTTAATTATGTTTCTATGTATTATTAGTTATTTTTATTAATTTATATTATGCAAATGATAATAAAAATACTTATTGTTGTTGTTTTATAAAGGTAGTATATAAAAAAAATTAGTGTAACGATTTATTTATTTTACACCAATAATATAAATGTTTTTATTATAAATACGGTTAATATTGTTTTTAATTACTTAAATGTAAATAAATATTACAATTAATTTCATATGTTATTATTTTATTTGACATGCGTAGTATCAAAAATTTATATTATAAAAATTATTATTTATAATATTATTGACTTATTAGATACAACTAAGAAATATATTTTTTGTATTTTAGAATAATAATCAACTTTTTTTTTGAAAATAATAATAATACTTTTATTTTTAATTATTATTGATGTTGTTTTATAAAGTTAGCATATAAAAAATTAAGTATTACAATTTTATTTTACACAAGTAATATAAAATTTATTAGTATAAATATTGTATTTTTGTTCTTAATTTATTAAACATAAAATCAGTTGTATAATTAATTTATTTAATTATTATTTCATTCCACGTGCGTATTTGTGAAAACTTACTATTATTAAAATATTATTTTATTATAATTAACTTGTAAGATATAAATAAGAAATACGATTTTTTATTTTATAATAAAAATAACACTTACAATTGTAATTCTTATGGTTTTTGTTTTATTTAGGTATGTTATAAAAAAATATTACGCTTGATTTATTTTACACAAATAACATAAAATCTATTATTATAAATTTTTTTTATTAATTTATTAAATAAAAATAAGTAGTATGATTTTATTATTAACTTAAGATGAAATAAGTATATTGTTACGGGCAACTGTGTAGTCGTACCATGCGAAGGATCATCCACTGAAGGTGAAATAAATATATTGTTGAATAAGAACCATGAATGTGAAATTAAACAAAGTAGTTAGATAATAAAAACATGTACCATGTGAGCTGTGAGGCCAGGAATGACGTGGAGATAGAAATAAACATATACTTCGATAATATAAAGAAATTGCGTTGATATTTAATAATGTACCATGTGAAGTGGAAGCCCAACCAAGAGTTACGGGCGACTGTGTAGTCGTACCATGCGAAGGATCATCTCCTGAAAGTAAAATAAATATATTGTTGAATAAGAACCATGAATGTGAAATTAAACAAAATAGTTAGATAATAAAAACATGTACCATGTGAGCTGTGAGGCCAGGAATGAGACGTCGGAGATTGTGTACTCATGCTTTGTCGCCAGTCAGGGGTCGAGAATGATGGTTCATCGGCTACATCATCATCTCTCAGTCTTCGCCTTCTGTTTGAAGTCCTAGCATGATGATGTTGTTGCTCGGGTGTTCTAAAGGACATTTCATACAGTAAATCACAGGTCTGGATAGTTTTTTTAACAACTTCAGCTAATGCTTCACGCGATTGATCATCAACAGAGAGTCCTCCAAACAAATTCTTCAAATTTGATGTCTCATCTCTCTTTATAAAATAAAAATAAAAAACTTATCAAACACATGCATAATAAATTTTAATAGAATAATGCAAAGTGTTGAAAATAAATTGTTTAACAAGCACTTACCACAATACGTCTGAAATATGCATCTCCGGGCTGATAACCGTAATCGATTTGTTGAGGCTATTTAGGAGATATGAAACGTCGAGTTATAGAATCATACCATGTCTCATAATCATATCTCATGCTATAATTTTCAACCAAATCACTCTCAACAATCAGATTACGACGATTTTCCCACGCATCCACCATCAGTCTATGATGTTTGACCCAATCGTAATTTTTGCGTCCTCGTCTCGAGCATTCATGTAAATGATCTCCATCAAGTGCTGATATTGGAATGTTTTGTGACATTCCAAATTGCCGAAGAACTCGATTTGGGCGATGCATCTCCACAATGTTAAAACATATCAATGGGCACACACTTCGCCAGAAAGTCGGATGTCTACATTCTAAGGGCAATGACAAAACATCCACAACTTCGAGGTCGTAAACAAGCCATTTGAACTATAAATAATGAAAAAACGAATCATATACCCAAGCAATAATGTATGACATATACGAAATTTATATTTAATGAAATGTAAACACCTGACAATCTCCCATCTTGTCAAGTACATCATGAATGATTCGCACAGAATGTGTAGGTGTATGTGTCCACGTGAATACATTTTTCCATCTGTATGCACATTAAATTCGTAATATTATAAAATAAAGATGACGTTATCAATTTTATATCATATGTTGCATTTATTACCTTGCTCCGTATGGTGGAATTGGAAGAATATTATCACCGTTGTTCTCATTTTAAGGTCGAGCGATGAGGTTGTATCCTAAGCGGTCAGGACATAGAGGAATCATTCTTGACCATGCCCAAATCTACAAAAACAATTGAGTTTAATAAATATGTATAAAAAGGAGTATACATTGAAATAAAAATTGTAATAAATATACCTGCAATATGTATAAAGGGCCTGCGATTTCTTGTTTTCCTGACTCAGAGGCGGAACACAATTCGTGATATAAATATGCAAGTACAGCACTTGCCTAACTATAACTACGAACCTTATGTATATCTTGCAGAAAATGCAAGTACAACAGTTTGACCGCACAACCTTCAGAATCAGGTAACATACAACCACCGATAACCAACATCGCAACACATCGGGAGTATTGTGCCACTTCTATGTCTGTACTGTTTTCATCAATTACTGTTTGTGTACAGTGTAAGTACAGATTAGTCAACTTTAAACTGTTGGATCTGAAGTCTGTCTGAAGTGGCATAAAACCTAACCAATCATAACAATAAATCTGCCATACAGTAAACTTGCAAGATACATCAGTCCCGATGATAGGATCACCATCAACATTCAGCCCCCAAATTAACGCAACATCTTGTAGCGTGATTGTGGCTTCGCCAACTCGCAGGTGGAAAGTATGAGTTTCTCGGCGCCATCGTTCCACAAGAGCGGTTATCAAATGATTATCATAAACATAATCACCACATAAGAGGATGCCGTAAAAGCCCATTTCGTTTAGACATGATCGGACACGATGGTGTAGTATACCACTGTTCCACAATGCCCAAATTAAATTATCTGATCGACGCACTCTTAGGGTGTTATCCAAGTTGTTAGGCGTAATAAAATTAGATATATGTGTTTGTTGCTAATAAAGAACAGTAAGATCAACAGGTCCAGCATGTAACGACATCCTACAATCAATAATAAGAATAATATATTATTAGTATTATTATTATTATTATTATCATCTATCACTATATTGTATAAACAAAACAAATACAATATCAATTATAAAAAAATATAAAATAAATCATTAACTACAAGTAAAAAATTATAATTACACTAAAAATAATATTTTTACAATCTACGAGTTTTGAAAATACGAAGTTATTTTAATAATAAAAATTAAATACACACACATATTTAAATTTTCGAATCTTTCTTAAAGAATTAATTGAATCTAACGTGTAATTAATAATAACGATTGGAAAATGTATTTTATTAAAATATTTGAGAATTTATTTATTATTATTATTTTTTCGAAAAAAAAATACAAAAGTCACGGTTTTTTTAAGAAAAACAAGTTCACACAAATATAAATACAAAACATATTATATTTACAATTAGTTTTATCCTAACATATGATTATAAAAATATTATAAATATTAACAATAACCAACCAAATAAACATATAACATTATCGTGGTTCATAATTAACGGATAGCGTATTTTTTAAAAAATAGTTATTTGAGTTAAAAAAATTATAATCAAACATATATCAATAATTAAAAATAATCTATTTTTTAAAAAATAATTAAAAAATCATATCACTCTAACATACGAATTACAATTAAAAAAATCCAAACAAACATATGTCAATAATTAATAAAACTGCAACTCATTTTTTTTACTCTGGTTCTTCAATAACATCACAAATTATTTTTTTTTTTTAAAAAATAAACAAGTCACGTGTGCTTCCAAAACAGATAAAACATATGGTTTTAAATTTATTCACTACCATCCAATTATGAACAAATAAATTTGCAGCTTGTGACCACATTGTATCGATCGATGATATAAATACATTTTTTTAAAAAAAATTAAATTAAATTATTTTTAAATTTTTTTAATCACAGAAAATGAAGTCACGCCTAATTGGTAGGCGTGACTTCCCTTTTTAAAAAAAATTATTATTACTCAAAGGGAAGTCACGTGACTTCCCTTTTTTTTAAAAAAAATTATTATTTTTGGAAGTCACGCCTACTAATTAGGCGTGACTTCCCTTTTTTTAAAATCCATATTATTATATGTTTTCAAAAAGAAGTCACGCCTTTTTTTTTTAAAAAAAATAATAATTTATGTAGGTATACATACCTTAATATAAGTTGTCCAAATAAAAAGAACCTGCAAAAACAAAAAAAAAACATGTGCTGAGTATTCGTCTTTTGAAAAATATGCAAAAGGTAAAAAAATAAATTGAAACATATACAAAAACTTACCGATGAAAAAATGAGAAGAGTGAATGAAAAATATGAAACGAGTGAATGAAAGGAGATAATAAGTGTTCAATTTATAGAAGAAAATTTATAATATTATAATAAATTCGAAATTATTAAAAATATGTGTGGCAGCTTTTAACATGTGTTGTGTTGCGGGTCAGAGTTAATGTATCACAGCTTTTAACATGTGCTCATTCCACGTATTCACGCCATGCTTTTTTTTTAAAAAAATTAAAGGCAAGAGGCGTGACTTGCCTTTCTTTTTTTTTAAAAAAAATTAATAGCAAGTCACGCCTCTTGAAGAGGCGTGACTTGCAATATTTTAATAAAAATAATTAAAGGCAAGTCACGCCTCGCCTTTCTTTTTTTTAAAAAAAATAATAGAAAGTCACGCTTCTTCAAGAGGCGTGACACTTTAATTTGTTAAATTTTTTTTTTTACGTTATTTTATTAAATCTTTAAGAAATTTGTTGTAAAAGGTGAAGAAGCCCTTGGAGATCAATTATTAGGAAAATAGAAAAATTCATGTGACGTCAATTTTTGACGAGTTCTCATATTGAAGATCAATTATAACGAATCTTTTTCGCAAAAAAAAAAAAAAAATTTTATATGTAGTAAAATGACAACTGGTATAAATGGAGGGTCAAATTTGTAATTAAGCCAACACTAAAAGAAGAAATAGTTCCTTAATTGAAGTTCGTATCCTCCTCTCCTCTCAGCGTCCATATAACCGGACGGATTTGGAGGTGGGCGGCTTCCACGAACGATTATCCCCAAAATTCACGAATTTAGAAACCTTTGATTCAGTTGTTGAGGTTGTGTTTCGATTCACTGGAATACGAAGCAAGAGCTAAGCTAATGGCTTCTGCTCTTCTCTCGAACCCTACCTTAATTTCCTCTCCTTTCCTTGGCCAACGGCTGTAAGCTGGTGTTTGGTTTTGCATTTTGTCAATTTTGGACAATTTTCTAGTTATTTTGTTCACCAACTCTTTGTTTTGTTGCGCAGCTCGATATGGGGTAATTCGAAGAAAATTGAGCCATGTTGCTTGATCTTTAGGAGCCCTAGATGCTCATTAGATGCGTCGTATGGAGGTAAATGTCTTTAATGAGAAGAACTGTTGTCATTTTTTACGAAGCTGGGGGTGACACCTAATTCCATTTTTTAGCTGTTAGTCGGAGGTATAACGATGTTCGCGACATTGAGTTATATCATGATGTTTTTATGTGTACATACTTATCCTGTTCTTGGGCAAATTTTGGAGCGTTCAGTTTGGCTATAATGTTAATGACATGTGTAAATAAATTATATCCTGAAGTGGCATCTGTTTTTTATCATTTAAGTTTTTTTTTTTTTATTTTTTGAAGTGGAATGGTTTACGAGGACACCGTTTTACTCTTATTCCATTGACTTGTATGTGGTTTTTAGTTTTAGGTATAAAATGCATGGTAGTGCTATAGTTGTATTGGGGTGGAGCTGGAACCCGAGGATTATGGTGAAACTATGATTTTTCTTATTCTTTTGGACATTGCAAATATATGAGGTATCTTGTCTCACATTTTTTAAGATTATTTTATGCCTTTTTTTGGGACTCTCTGTAGGAAACATTTTGAGATTTTCTAGAATGAATATCTGGAATCCTTATAAACGCCTTGGTATACCTGTTGATGCATCTGAGGAAGAAATTTGGAGTGCACGGAACTTTTTGTTGGACCAATATGCTGGTCATGAGAGAAGTGTAGAATCAATTGAAGCTGCATTCGAGAAACTGCTGATGACCAGCTTCAAGAATAGGAGAAAAACCAAGATCAACTTAAAGACCCAGCTAAAGAAGAAGGTCGAAGAATCTCCACCCTGGGTTAAGAACTTACTCAGTTTTGTGGAGCTTCCTCCTTCTGTAATCATTTTAAGAAGGTTGTTCCTGTTTTCATTCATGGCATGCTGGAGTGTGATGAACTCAGCTGAAGCTGGACCTGCTTTCCAGGTCTGTTTTACTTTTGTGTTTTGTTCACAAAATCAGTACTTAATTTCTGTCACCTGGTTTTAATTGCCATGATCTGAAGATAATCTTAAATGTTAGAGCTAGTTTGTTGGAAGGTTTTATTAATGAGTTTTTGAGACCTTAGTCGATTGCAAAATTTGCATTATATCTTGTAATCTAATCTCATTTTGTAAAAGTATTACTTTCGATATTTACCTTCCAATGAAATTTCATTCACAAATTTGAGATGGTATCATACATTCAGATAGTTGGACTCCTTTAATCACTCATTGATTTCTAGTATGACTAAATTGGCAGTGCATGAGATGCTTAAAGCACTTCCATGATCCATCCAATGTCCATCTTCATAAGTCTCACTTCTTCTCAACTCCTCTGGTATCACACTGTATCTTAATAGGAAAATGTATTGTGTGATCTCCAACAGTATTATCTGACATATTAATGTTAGTTATTACTATGTGATACGTATTTTAAATCACTTCAGTATATCTAGGAAAAATCCTTTTTTTAGACACTAGCCATAGCTTTTCTCTTGATGCTTCTTTTATACGTTTTTAAACTTAATGACTATCATAGGTTGGTCTCTTATTGCTTATCTACATCTCTTCATTCCTGTAGTATAAACCCCAACTGATTTTTGAAAATTGTATGAATTATCAGTCTTTGCCTCATGGCTTACAATATCTGACCATTTGAAAGATTTAACAATTGACTTCATGCTATTGTTGATGCAACTTTCTTTTGTTATAAAGAAGATGCAACAATGTTTTGAAAAGTCTGTACTGCATGTATCAAATACAAACTTATTTTCAATTTCAGGTCGCACTATCTTTGGCCGCCTGCATATACTTCCTCAATGACAAGAGCAAAAGCTTGCCTAGAGCTGCCATTTTTGGGTGAGTTACGTGTGGCAAAAACTTCACGTCCCCTTACTTTACCTTATGCAACCTGTAGCTTTCTTACTTGATGAGAATTTTTAACTGAATTTCAGATTTGGAGCTCTTGTGGTGGGTTGGATTAGTGGTTCTTTACTGATTCCGCTCATTCCATCATCTTTGTTGCAGCCGACTTGGACGCTTGAACTTCTAACATCGCTGGTAGCGTATATTTTCTTGTTTTTAGCCTGTACGTTTCTGAAATGAAACTATGCCCATGGTGGTGGTGTGTAGAAATTGCAAAAGATTCTTGTAGAATGTTTTGATGCTTCGGTACTAACTATATGATTAAGATTGCGATTTGCGATAGTCGCCCTGAAATGCAAATGCTATTCCAATGTGATTTACATTTTACGTTGCATTTCATCAATAAAAAATTTGTGTCCATTTCATCAATGGGGAATTCTGGGCTTTTTTCGAAAAACACGAATTTTGGGCAGAAAAGCAAAGTGGAAAACATAAAAAAAAAAAGTAAAATATTCCTATATAACAAGAAGATAAACCAGGCTCATGTGTTTCATAAAACATAAATGCTTAAGTCATGAAACAACAAATGATCATCATTCGTTAATACATAAATAACAACAGAATTAGCTACGAATTGTTAGTGCATACTATTTCACATCAAACAAAGGGTGTCTGTACTTAATAAAACCTAATGCAAATTCTTATATATCCGATCAAGGACCTGGCCTATGCTTCCAGTATCCTCCATTGGATTTGTTGTTTCTGAGAGCACAGCAACCGACGGAGTAAATCATGGTGACGAAAACGAGCATACAGACATTGATGATCGCCAACAACCTCCATTCCCTCTTGATGTTTTCCAGAACGGCTCCCTTGCATGACTCGCAGTCGAAGCAGAGCTGGGTCTGGACATTGCTCCACGCCTTGCAATCTGGGTCGGGTTGCGCTGGACCGGCTTTCGGCACGGTCCAGAATGTGGCATTCTGGAACTGGAAGCCACAGTAATTCGGTGGCTTGCAGCAACCAGACTGGTAATCAATGTTGACAATTAACATCATCATGAAGAATTATTTATATATTAGTGAGAATCATAAGCCTAAAAGCAACAGGATCATAAGGAAAGTTCGAAGTTCAATCAAAGAAAAAAATATTTAAATTTCACGAATAATTTTTCAAAATGCTCTTTTTATTTTTGAAATTTATTTCACATCTCGCTCATTTTTGTAACACAAGATTCACAACGAATGTTTATAAAATCTATCAATATTACGTATTTCATAAATTTCTTCTGCTTCTAATTAACATATTAAAATTTCAAAAATTCTTGCCCAATTTTTCTTTTTGAAAACAAACTTGTACAGATATGAATCAAATATATATATATTAAAACCTGAATAGGAGTCAAATGTTGTCTGTAAAACTCCTCTTCTTTGCCAGCCTCAATGCTTTGGCACAATCTCACGCCAACCAAGCAACTCTTGATCTCATCCCAGTTATCTGCATTAACCACGTACTTCTGCATCCACCTCGAATAATCTCCAAGCTTGTGATCCCCCACACCTCTGTTCGAAAGCACTCTCCCAACGCCTTTGTTCGTCACGATGATCGTGAAGATCGTGAACACTATGAGCCCGACGATGAGCAAGAACAACACCAACAGATAAAACCACATGAACACGGAAATGCGGCAGCACGAGCCCAACAGACCCGACACCGAGACAACAAGCAAGGCGATCCCGAGCAGGAGGAGAGGCATCTTGAGGACCCTTTGGCACGCCGACTCCGAGTTCACGTGGAAGTAGAGAGAGAACCCGATGGCGGACAATGCCAGCAGAAGGGTCACGACGTTGAGGCCAGTGATGATGCCGTTGCTGATTTTCGCCATCTTTTCGTCTTCGAATGACCTCTTGAGGAGAGGAAATGGTGATCAGATCCGTAGAGGAAAACTCTGACCAAGATCTGATTTACGAAGGTTTTTCTTCTGCCCTTTTTTTGTGTTTTTTGGCTGAGAAGAAGAAGAGGAATGGAAAACGTAAAATGGCCAGAAAAATACGGCAAGAATGGTGGAATGCAGCGGTCTTATATTGCAACGGTTTTGACAAAGGAAAAAAACGGTTTTGTTTCGGGTGAGGTTTGAGTGATTTGACCCATTTTGCCCTGGAGGAGGTGGTGTTCGGAAACTCCTAGGTTTGCGTGACCGGCACGGTGACGTGGACGGATAGAGAGTTGCCACGTCGCGTAACCGTTATTCTTGGATACGCACGTGGTCGCTATTTCTGTAAACGTGGGGTATGTCATGTAAATTTCTTTTTTTTTAAAAAAAAATTATTATTTAAAAAAACAGTTATTAATAAATTAACTCGATAATTTGTAATTAATTAATTAATTAATTTAAAAAATATTAAATTAGTCATTCGACTGGAACAATGTGAGATTGAGAACACATTGATTGTGTTTTGTGAAAATATGTTAGCAATAGCTAGAAATGTGATTATTGTTATACTATTTATAATTGTAAAAAAGTATATTATATTTATTGAATGTGTGAGTGAGTTTTCCAGTGAAATAGTCAAAATAAATCTGCTTTGTGATATTTCTTACACTTGATCTAGAAAATAAACACAAGAACTTGGTCTCTTAAAACATGTTCAATTGTGTGAGAAAGTTGGTCAGATTAAGTTGGTAACATCATCTCATGCTGATGTCAGTGTTGATAATTTTATTGTATGTTCTAACAATATTGAGATGATGTTACATAGATAATGTTGAAATATTAAGTTTTTATTTCATTTAATAATTTGGGATTTCAAAAATAATTGATACATATTAAAAAATATAATTACACATAATTGAAATAAATCTAAAATACACAAAATCAAAAATTACACATAATTAAAAAAGTGACATAATTCCAACCGAGTAGGTCTCTTGTGAGACGGTCTCATGAATCTTTATCTGTGAGACGGGTTAACGCTACCGATATTCACAATAAAAAATAATACTCTTAGCATAAAAAATAATATTTTTTCATGGATGACTCAAATAAGAGACTCGTCTCACAAAATACGACCTGTGAGATCGTCTCACACAAGTTTTTGTCTTTCGAATATGCATCATATGTAAACTCCAATGTTTTATCAAGTCTTTTAGAAGTTTGTGGTGCAATTCTCGGTCTTGAATCTCCATAAGAGTCTTCAAATCAATCGACACTTAAGGAGAACGATTGATAATATAACAAGCAGTTTTGACTGCTTCTACTCAAAATGAATTGGCTAGACCCGCAGTACTCAACATGGTTCTTCTTTTGTCCAACAAAGTCATGTTCATCAGTTCTGCTACTCCATTCTCTTGAGGTGTGTAAGAAATCGTGAACTGTCTTTTGATGCCTTCATGTTGACAAAATGCATTAAATTCGTCATTGATATATTTTTTTTCCATTGTCAGTCCTCAAACACTGGATTTTTTTTTCAAAATCTAGTTCAATCTGCGCTTTTGAAATCTTTGAAGACATTGAAAACATCTGATTTCTTCTTGATTAAATACATCTAAGATCTCTTAGATAAATCATCAATGAACAAGATAAAGTATATCTCTCCTCCTATGATACAACCAGTGCTTGCTAAACATCAGAATGAATCAGTTTCAATATGCTTTTTTTTCAGTAGAAGTACCAAACTTTAATATGTTTTTTTTTAGTGGCAGCACAATTATCATAAAAGGGTTGATATTTTGTAAGCCCCAACATCTACTTCCGTTTTGAGAGAATTTTAACTCTTGTTCTGACATATGCCCAAGCTTCTTATGCCATAATACTTTTAATTTTATTCCATAATCAATTGATGCAACAGCTAGTTCTGCAACTTTGTGTATTTCTCCCAAAAATACATACAGATTTGTAACAATTTTTTCCGCTTTCATAACCACAAGCGCGTCCTTCATAATTTTCATTATCTCTTTCTTGATACGATTTTTGCACTCGATATTATTCAATTAACCCAAGAAAAAAATATTTTTCGCCAGTCCATTCACATCTCGTAGCTCTTGTATAGTTCAAACAGTGCAATCAAACAATTTTATTTTGATAATATCAACCCCGGTGATTTCCAAGGCATGATTATTTTCCATGAATACAGATCTTCCTGAGACTTGTTCACACCGATCTAACCATTCTCTATGAGATGTCATGTGTCATGTCGTTCCTGAATCTATAATCCACGTGTCACAAAATTTTTTTCTATCCTCTACAATCATTGTTGCTTTGCTGAATAATATTTCACTACCGTATGAGGAACTGGCCACATTTCCTTGAGATCTTTTATCGTTATTTGTACACTCTTTTTTGAAATACCTTTTACCGTTACATTTAAATCAGTAAAAATTTTGTTCTGACTTCTCGACTGTGGTCTACCATGCATGTGGCTCCCACTAGAGTCACAGTCCATCTCGTTCCACTTCTCATCGTTCATGATTTCCCTCGGTCTACTTCCACTAGCCGCCAAAAATTTCTTCTTTCTTAAAATTGCTTCCTTGTTTATTTTCTCATTGAACTTTGTTATCTTGCACCTTCTCGACATTATGTCAACAACAATTTAGTAGACTGGAAAAAATAATTTCGTCTTAATAAAAATCTCAAAAAATCTTTTCTGATGTGGAAGATCAGTCAAGGCAGCAACCACGAAGCGTACTCAGAATTTTAAGAAATTTTAAACCGATGCTTTGGTACCACTTGGTGGTCCCAAGTGCGGCATCTTGATATATAAATATGAAAATAAATAATAAGACATCGAGATTTACGTGAAAAATTACTAAAAATTATTATTGTCAAACCACAAACAAGATGAAACGATTTCCATTATAACATTTTGTGAGTTATAATATCTTAGTGTGTTTCCAAAAAGAACACATTCTTTTAATACAAGAGAACAAACATATCACAAATATTATAAAACTTAAGCACTCAAATGCTATAAAATGAGATAAAAGAGAATTAAGAACGAGATACTAAGAAATGAGGTGTGTAAGATCTATTTATATAACTTCTCATCCGTTTGAAAATACATGAAATCACTTCTTCTTCTTCATCAACTTTGCCGCACAATTTTGACAAATGCATCGACCACAATAGATATTGTGTCTACCACGTACCACATTAATTTGATGGCAAATTCTGATCCTGAGACATAAGACGAAATAATTGAGGAAGAGGTATAGAAACATAGATGTGATATTCCTCGTCTTCACTATTTCTTTCCCAAACTCTTCCAACCAACATATTCTCTACGACATATCTTTTTCCATATGAAGTATATATTACACATTCTCATTTCCTCTCAAACTCTCCAAAATAAAAAAACATTTTTCCCTTTTATTCATATTTTATACAACAACGATCTTTTATCTCATCAAATGGAATTAACTATATCGATCTCCGAAATCGGTGCTCTACGGCCGCCCTCCCTTGGCCGCTATTTATACACCACCACACAATCCTTTGTTCATATTTTGTAAATTAAATAAAATATTTCTTGAAAATCAGAACTAATATATGATTTTATATCTAACTCACTTTAATTTCACTTGATTAACTAAGTGATAAGCGTGGACTAAATGGAAAAACAACCATTCAACTACTGAAACCAATTATCCAGAATTCTTGAATAACTATAGGGACTGAACACGATGCAGAAGCTAATTATGATGTTGCTATATCATCCAGAAACTCCTGAAGTTCTTCAATTGTAGCATTTAACAGCCCTACAAAATCAATAGAAATAAGCTAGATGTTCTTGGTATATGTATAAAATAAAGGTAAGTAACTGAAGACAGTCTCTGCAAGTTTGTTATAGTAATTACCATTTTGATGGTTTTTGCGCAACGCATCAACGGATTGAAATTCTTCTCCTCTTCTCCTTTTCAGGTTCCCCAGGCGTGGGCGAAATTCTGACGCCATGTTTATCAACTCTGCCCAAATCAATCAAGAAGGTGTTCATCACTACAACAAAATCATTATCTAGCAAATTTGTAGCTTTTCGTTAAATGATTGAAGTAATGAAACAGTGAAATTCGAGTCAAAGGAAAAAACTATCTCATGTTCAGATAGCCTATCCAACGCAATCTAGTTTTTGGACACCGATAGGTGGTATCCATGGAGGAGACCTTGCACCGCCTTTAAGGTATACAAAAAGCATTGTTCCAGAGTGAAAATGGAGACTTCGAGGAAATTTTTTAGCTCCACAAAGCTACAAAGTAATGTCATCTTTCTTCGTGGTCAGACACTAGTTATTGCTACCTTGGAACATTTCGGTAGTATCATGTTTCTTGTACAACTCAAATGCTTCATCAATCAACCCAGCAGCGTGACAGCTTGTAAAAAGTTATAAGTTGCAAGATACTTTAACACCCACTAAATGACGGCAATGTAAAATGTCTCCGCCAAGGAATATATGCTTCTAACACCTTTCAATCAATCCAGACAAGACAAATAACATTAAAAAAAGATTTTAAAACCGATAATGAGAAAGACATACGGCTTTTGGCAGTAAATATTCTTCTGGCACGCTAAAACAAAAGCGAAGAATGTATTCTTCCCATTTTGCATCCGCTGGTCGAGGCCCAATTCGATCAGTTTCCAAATGTCAGCCACCCCCTACAGGTGCAAAAAAAAATTCATAGAAAAGGTAAAATTCTAAGCCATAAAATTTCGAAAAAACCATCACGCAACCACAAGAGCATAAATTCAACTAAAAGAAAAAAGGGTTAGTCCGAAAAACCTCTGTTAGTTCCTGATGAAACTTAAAGTTAATAATTTATTATATGTTAAAACTTATATTTTAAAATTTAAGTTTCATTAAAATTATAAAATTATGTTATTTTAGTATTGTGTGTTTATATTTAAATGTCTTACTAAATATGTTTTATTTCCAGGTTTTCTACGTGTTGGTAAAATAATGATAACTCAAGCAAGAAAATTCCAATGGAGGTGATTCAAAAATGTTTGAAATCCTTGAGAAATTATCTACAACTTTGTAGAAGACATTATTGCCTAAAAAGTTGGTTAAAATGATCAAATTGTGAAAATATCAAAAGGAGAACAGATTTACTTTCATCATGACCAACATATAGTAAAAAAATCATAACTATTTCAATATTTAACCAAATGAGGTGAACCAAGTGGCCAAATTTATCTACAGACAATTCTCCACATGTTTGCTGTTTTGAGCAGAGTCAAATTCGGTGATTAAAGTCATGGAACAAAGCATTGAAAGAAGGGACATGGAATTGAAGTTGGAGGAGACAAAGACTACTATTACAACTACATGGCATTAATAAAATTTTTGACCATTTCTCATATTTGGCCTATAAATAGAAACCTTGTGCTTGCTTGAGAATCATTTTATCTCATTGTAAAATATAGTGTGAGTGTGTATAAAAGTTCTAAGTTCCAATATATATTTCATTTTCCCAATTATGAGTGATGTTTTTAATGTTGATCAAAAGTAAGCTCATGGAAAGTTAAATCTATTATGTCAAGGTGAAGAGGATGAATTCTCGGCGAAGTAAAATTGTTTATATTTTGTATATTCTTTTTTTATTTCTTTTCATTTATCTAATTTCTTTTTATTGTTTGTATATAAATGTATTATTTGTTGTTATCAATTTACATCAAATGTTTGATACCATTGAAGTGATTATCTTGATTTGTTGATTAATTTTTATACAATAAATATTTCATCAATTATTATTGTTATATTATACATATATATATATATAAAATTATATCATATATTTCATTTAGACGATAGCATGGCTCTGCCGGTTGTTCTAAATGAAATATTATGATTTAATACTAATATCTAACAATCTAACATTTACTTTATCACAACTAACTTTTATTTTTTGCAACTAACTTTTACTTTCCACATCTAACATTTACTTTATCGCAACTAATTTTTACTTTCCGCATCTAACATTTACTTTATTGCAACAACTTTTACTTTTTGCAACTAACTTTTATTTTCTCGCAACTAACTTATTAAATCATATATTTCATTTAGGCAATAGCGTGGCTCTGCCTGTTGTTCTAAATGAAATATAATGATTTAATTTAACATTTACTTTATGCAGTTATATATTTATATAGTTATATATATAATCATAGGTACCATATATAAAATATCGGTGCATTCGGTATTTTCTATAGTGGGAACTATATTATAGTAGGTGTGTGTTTAAATATTTAATTTTCTTGGAACCATTATTTATGGTGATTTCCATTGTTTTACTTTTAGTTACACAATATTGCATATACCAAGAATAAATCCTCGAGCCTTGACAAAATTTATAATTTATAAACTTCGTTCTTGCATTTGGTAATCTATAAATTAATAAATTTAAACTTAAAATAACCTCTCTGTGGATCGATCAAGTACTTACGAAATATATTACTTACAGACAACCTACACTTGGGTGAATTATAATTTAAGTAGTAGCAGTTCTTCGGATCGATCTGTGCCCTCAGTTTTCAGCAGCGTAGAAGCCTCCCTGTACCGCAATTTTTTTTTACAAAAAAAAAAAAAATCAAATCAAGTAATTTCAGTTGAGTGTACGATTCGGCAAACAGAAATTGGCGAGGGGATTACTGGAGGAAGTGATCAAAAGCCTATTCGAGGACCTCGTCGACAATATTAAGGACCTCATTGATGAAGAGCTGAGGGCTGAGATTCAAGGATTCAAAAATCGTCTCGCCTTTGCTTCCTTCCATTGGAGACAAACCTGAAATTTCTCCAATTCCCGCCACAAAAAGCAAGCTAAGCACGTGTTCCCTTCAAATTTGGAGGGTAAAAAAATATAATCTTACTATTTTAATAAGGAAAAATTGGTTTTAAATCCTTAAATCCAAATTTAACTTTATGCTAATTTTCTATACCTCAAAAACTTTGTCCAAACTCCCTAATACGTTTTAAATTAACAAAAATACCCTTATATATTATAATGATCGATTTTTCTGGGATAAATGGTATCAGAGCATAGGTAAAATTATTTCAAACATACAAAATTATTATTATCAAGTAATTAAATGTTTGAGGAGGAGAATTTTCTCAAATTACATGAATCCAAACCTAGGTTCAAGATTAATTCTTTACAGCAACTATTCCAAAAATTTGGAATACTTGCAACATGAAGATCTAACTAAGGCCAGATATCAAGAATAAACCTATCAGAGTCCTAAGGTAAGCTTATGATTCAAAATAACAGGTTTTTAAAAATAGTACCGGATTCTTCTAAACTCTCCGCAGATCTTAGAGAAATTCAAAAGACGGTACAAAATTATAGCAATATGCTATATTATGTACCAAAGAATGTGGAGAAAATCTTTGAAAATCAGGAAGAAATTCTTGGAATATTAAAGGATACTTGAACAAGAATTCAGAACCTAGAACAACAACCAAGTTCTAGTAGAAGAATTTCAGAAAGAGGGTTACCACCATCTTTTGGTACTGAACCGTTGCTACATCAAAGAGGGAAAGCTAAAGTGCTGCCCAAACCATTAACTGAAGAAGAAAAGATGATCAATCTAATCAAAACAGTCTCAGTAAAGAAATTAATCTGATGACGATTTTAGAAAAGATTGGTCTAGAGGATCTACAAGAGCTTGCAGAATCTTTTGCAAATATCAAGGTTGTAGATCTGAAGATGAACACGACTGGGGGTGAACAACCTACCATAACCTGGTCATCTTCGCAAGAACCACCGAGAGAAAGTGTGGGATCTCAAAATATAAATATGAGAGAATCCCAACCAGACTTTTATACTGTGGAGAAGCGCACCCAGCGGGAACAAGGTCAAGGAAGAATCAAATTTCTTTGCACCAAACACCCCATGGGAAATCTGTTCTAGAACCTATACATCCTTATGGGGTTATGCTTAACCTGGATGTATTAGATTTCAAAAACAGAGAAGATCTCATAGATGATTGGACATCTGCTATGACAATTGCAGCAGGAACACTTGATCTCAACAGAGAAAGATTCATTATACTTTTGGAAATGAGTCTTATGAGATCAGTGAAAATTGCTTGGGACATGACTTCGGTAGAAACCAAAGAATCAGTCATAGCCGGAGAATCTCTTAGCGGGATAGCCGGAAGAATGACCACCCTATTTAAAACACAATTTATAGGGGTAGAATATTTTAACAGTCAAGATACAGAGAAGAAAAAGAAATATACTCAGGCTCTGTATAGTCTTGAATTACATGATATATGTTTAGTAGATGAATAGATTATGTTATTCACTAAATATAGATGGAACTCAGGAGTCGAAGAAGACATAGCAATGCAGCTCTACTTCGCCAAGATGCCAAGTCCCTGGAGAGATATGCTCATAAGAGAATATGTGCCTGGAAATCCATATACATTGGTACAAAGAGCCTCTTTTCTTAAAGGAAAAATGGCAGGGTGCCATTTGACAAAATTACAAAAGAATTACGAACGTATAAAGAGTATTAACAAACGCACTCATTTGTGTTGTAAAGAAAATGATCTTCCAACAATTATTGGAAGCAAATCACAGAAGCCTAAGAGGAAAAGTTTTAGGACTCATCCTTATGCAAGAAGTGGAAGAAGTTCTTGGAAACCAAGAACAGATTGGTCTAGACAAAAAGCCAGATCTTATAAATCTGGACAAAGAAGCAGACCATCAAAAAGTAAGATATCATCCTAAGCATCGAGTACATCTAGAAGCATAGGAAGAACAACTACGAAGAAAACTTTCAGAAGAGCTCATACTCGAGCTAATGAAAGTTTTAAAGATTGTAAATGTTGGACATGTAGAGCAAGAGGTCATATCTTAACCAATTGTCTAGAAAATGAAAAAAGAGGTATTAAATGCTTCGATCCAACCCCGGATATTGAAGAAGCAGTTTATTACCAAGATCTTATTCAGGTATACAGATTTGAGGATATTGCCTCAGATGAAAGTATATATGAAGAAGAAGAAGTCTTAAGTCAGGGAGAATCTGATGGAACAGAATCGGAATTTGACTGAGGACGAGGTGTTCCGACACGAAACATATGAGGATTTGTCTGGATTCTTTAGCCAGATAACAATATTTCATAATATGGTCCAAATGATTATGAGAGAAAAGCCTAGTCTACAGAGATATCAAGGATTCTCTGCAGGACATGTAGAAAAATTCTTAGGAAGTCTTGGCCTAAGAAACAGAAAGCATCATCTAATCTATAAAGTTTTCAGAAGGAAAATGGCAATCCCAATGGAACTTATATGATATAGAATGGAGATGCAATTAATTCTTTCTGAAGAAATTAAGGAGGAATTACAAAAACTCAATATAGAAGTAGCAAGGACTATGTCCTGGATTCATATCGGAGCAATCCAAATTATGATAAAAGCTACTTTCAAAGAAGGAATAGATTCATCCATTGATATTGCTATATGCGATAAAAGAATGGGGAACTTTCAAGATTCAGTACCGGGAACTATCTCAGGAAATCTCTGTGCAGGAAAGATTGTAGGAGTAATCTATCCTAGAATTTCCTACAACTTGGCAGATAGAGATTTTAGCCGAGCCTTGACATTGCACCAAAATTTCAAGGAAAAAAGACTGATGAAAGAAGGTAATAGAACATATTCTATTACCTATCAGATTTTATATGCTCTATCTAATACACATCATTCAAAATTGTTTATTAGAAATAAGTTTATAGAAATACCTGAGATATTTGGAAAAGTTTTTTATGCAATTTATCTAGAAAGAGTTGAGTTTCTTTTAATACAGGAAACAGATATCCAAATACAAGACAAGCCATTTCTACAAAGGAATCAAAGTCTTAGATTGGAATCAAGAAGACTATCTTTTCAGAGAGATATAATTACAAGTTACAGGTGGGGAAAGGCACTTGTTCGAGAAACCCAACAAAAGCAAAAAAGCTTTTCCACAATAGGAAAGCTTAGATGCCCTGAAGGGTGGAAGGAAGTAGAAATAGTATTTGATATTACAAAACAAAGTAATCAATTTCCTTGTAATACCATATACTATTTAGAACAACTTATGATAGAAACTTACTAAGGAATGATCAATATCGGAGAATTGTAAGTTCATATCACAGGAATTTCGGAAAAAAAAACAAGATAAATTGGTTCTTGGACTAGAGTTTCTCGAGGAACATAAACCATGGAAACGTCTAGAGCATGGAATAGAGTTTATGGCAGACGACAGGATGTGGAAAATCCAATGTCCACAAGCCCATTCTCGATATACATTCTAGTAGGAATGTTGTACGAACAATATCAAGCAGAATATTTTGCTGTTTATATTGATTCAGGTGCTGGAATCTGTACAGCAAAAAGGGGAGTCTTTCCAAATAATTTGGAAGAAGAGCTACCAAAGATTGCTGGACGAGATTTCTCTCGACGGATCTTAATCTTATGTAAAGGGATTAAGATGACTGAACTAATAATTTGCGAAGCTGGACAAATGCCTTGGTATAAGGTAAAAACACCACCGATTTATTTTCATGATACAGGAGCTGACATTTTGCTAGGAAATAATTTCATCCAAATATTTAAGTCCTATACTCAAGAAAATGAGACTAGAAGATTAGTGTTTAGAACACCATATAATCACAAAATCATAGTCCATAGACTAAGAGAGGCATTTTACAGAAAATTGTCCATCCAGTTTTGCAGCAAGCGTGGTGATGAAAGAAATCTTCTGAACCCAAAAATAAAGGATTCTAGACGGTTTGGAGAAATAATTCTCCAACTAAGAGCAGACAAAGAACTCCAACCGGTAGAAATAGAATGCCTTAGGATAGCTCTACATAAGAATGAGGTAGAGTTTGATCTAATGTATCCTTAGAAGATGTCAAGAAAATGATCAAAGAAAATTATAATGAAGATCCTTTGGCATGGTGGGATAAAAATCAACTCAAAGCTTGCCTTAAGATTAAGGAAAACAAAGAGTATGAATTTGTCAATTGCAAGCATATCCCAATGAATATAATTGATCAAAAAGATATGCAGATTACAATCAAGGAACATTTGAACCTTGGTTTGATCAAAGCAGGAATTTTAGCATACAGCAGCCCAGGATTCCTGGTAAGAAATCATGGTGAAATAAAAAGGAACAATCCCAGACTAGTTATTAATTATCAAGAAATTAATAAGATTTTGGAGTTTGATGGGTACTTCATACCTAGTAGAGAACATCTAATTAGTTGCTTACGCAATGCAAAGATATTCTCTAAATTTGATTGTAAGTCCGAGTTTTATCAAATTCGGATGGAAGAAGAAAGCATGAAATTCACAGCTTTCTCCACACCACAAGGACACTATATCTGGGAGGTATTACCAATGGGATTGGCTAATTCACCACATATATTTCAAAGAAAAATGGATAATCTATTCAAAGATTATTTTAAATTTATGTTTGTCTATATTGACGATGTGTTGATTGCATCTAAAAATATGGAAGAACATATTAAACATCTAAAGATTTTCTCTAATGTTTGTAAAAAAAAAGACTGGTTCTATCAGAAAAAAAAAAGCAGTCATTGCCACAAGAAAGATTGAATTCTTCGGAATAGAAATCGATAAGTCTGGAATAATTTTGCAAGACCATATAGTTGAAAAGGTGCAAAATTTTCCAAACGATTTAAAAGAAATGAAAAAACTTCAAAGTTTTCCGGGAGTTGTTAATTTTGTTGGGATGTTTATAAAAAACCTAACAAAATACAGGAAAGTATTTAGTCCATTATTAAAGAAAGATGCAAGATTTATATGGACAAAAGAACACAGAAGGACTTGTCCATTTAAAAGAAATTTGTAAAAATCTTTCAAAAATGGCTATTCCTCAAGATGGAGATGATCTGATATTATATGCAGATGCCAGTGATCATTGGTGGATGGCAGTCTTAACAAAGCTCACACCAGAAGGAGAACAGCCATGCAGATATTTCAGTGGACTTTTCTCAGATGCAGAAGCCATAAGATGACATATCAACGAAAAAGAATTTTATGCAGTAAAAAGAGCTTTTGAAAAATGACCATTATTTTTACTTGCAAAAAAATTTACTTTAAAAGTTGATAATATACAGGTGAAAGCTTTCTTAAGGAATAGAATTGAATCTAAACTTGAGAAGGCCAGATTATTAAGATGACAAGCACTATGTCAGAATTATATTTTTGATATTGTGATAATTAATTCTCATGAAAATATTCTTGCAGATTTTCTAACAAGAGATGGACAGCGGTGATATCGATGCCATCATCAAGATGCAGAGGCATTTGAGGGAACAATTTGAAATGCTTCAAACCGAGTTCAACAAGATGGCCTTAAACGCAGAAGTTGCGGGAAGGCTACAACAAGCCGATAAGAGAATGGTCTATGATCGAATCAAAGGTTGTTTACAGGCGTATACTCAGTTATGGTCTGTAATACAAAGGCCTCTCCTCCAAGGCATTGAGAAGCCACTGGTTTCTCAAATGGAGAATTTTCGAGTACAGGACTCTATACTTGGAGCAGGGGATTCAAATACCCCCAGCACAAGTGTTAAGTCGGGATCATCTCCAGATGAGTCGGCTGAAAGAAAAATTGAAAATCTAGATCCTTATCTCGAGTCCTCAAGTCAACCCTTCACATCGGAGATTGAAGAGAGAAAGATCAACCTTAGACCTAATACGGACAAGGGTAAATCTAAGGTTGATACTAATAAAGCTCTAATTTCTCCATTTCAGATTTACCAACAAAATTGAGAGAAATTAAAAACAAGAGTAGGCATTAACCCAACCACCAAAAGGGTTGATGTTTCCGGAAAATATCCTAGGGTATGGATGAAACCAAATTCATATCCAAAGGAGGTCAAAGCTTGGTATGAATTCGGGGCTCTTGCCTCAGTTTATACTACATCACCCAGCTTCCCAGAAATTTCAGGACTACCTAAATGGATCCAGGAAGCTGTTCATAAAACTTCGGCGAATAACGATTATTTGTCCAGATGAGACATTCTGGAGCTATATTTTTTATTATAGCACCAGAACCAGCAGGGAAAGGCTCATACGAAGCTTTTCATTTTATCAAGTTAAGGAGGCCAGATTTAAATGTCCAGAAATTTATCAAGGATCCTCCGTCAGAAGAAACACCCCTTGTTGCTTCAATAACTGAAGACGACATGTCTACCAGAAGAGCATGTGGTTTATGGGTCTGTCTTACTGAGATGGACAAAGTCAAGTATTAATTTAAATTTTATCAAAATTCTGTAAATGGATCTTTCCTGTTAAATACAATGACAGGAAAAACAACAAGTTTTGCAGAAGACATATTTGAAAAGAAAAGAAATCTTCTGTGGAACAGCAAGCTATCGACAAGCAAAGAGACTCGCCGGAAATTCTGCAATATGGCACATGTGGGAAGATGGTCGGAGAACATCTGCCCAGAATATCAGAACCAGAAAGAACCAGAGTTTGGTAAAGGATTCAAGCTGAGAACAGATCGGAAACACTTTACCGACACCAGTACAAGTGAGGAAGGAGCACAAGCACGTTTTCCTCGGGGACACAGAAAGTCAGAGATTCCCCGACAAAGATAAAATGGACATGTGACTATTCCACTAACAAAAAGAAAAGACCACCATGTGAGTGGAATACAAGGACCACCAATAATCGGTGGGAAAGGACAAAAGACCATTGGATTCCCTATCTTTAAAGATAAAGTAAATCCAATAAAAAGACAAGATATTTTAACCCAAAAAATCATCTATGAAAAGAAGTTAAAATGGGGTAAAGAAACCCACAAGAAACAATACGAAACTTGAAAAATGCCAATATTATTTGAATATCTTAAGGCAGTCAAGAGACGTATCAAAAGAAAAAGAGAAGACCTGAGATTTTTCCGAGCTTATCATAAACGATTAAAAGATGAAGGCAAAGAAATTTGTGCAAACATAGTTCAAATCAATATCGACCGAATATACCAGAGGATAAAACGAGAAGAAAAGGCTCTGTCTAGATTCATACTATAGACAAAACCGGAGACCACCTCGATGATAAAGTAAAGGGACCACTCAACCACTACAGGAAATGGTCCATATGCAAGCTGTAAAGGCTCATCAAGAGTTAAAGCCTGATTTTCAAATCCGGAGAGCCTTCTATAAATAAGCAAGAAGAATGAAGTTGAGATCATCGAACATTTCCTCAATTTCTTTCAGAAATAAATTGTAATATTTCTCTTTCTAGTTTATGTGTTTTGTAAGTTCAACTACTATCAGTAGCTAAATAAGTTTCTCGTCCTCTACAGGAGGTTATTATTTAATAATACTTCGTATGTTTGAATAAAAGAACCAATGCTTTTTCCCCTCTCATGTATTAGTTTCAAATTGAACTATGTACTATACACCCTGAGGTAGGAAACGAAACAGGGTTATGCTAGGTGCTGTTGAAGGAATCTGCGTTAGGAACCATATGTTGCGACTGCGTGGTTAGGCTGTGAGGAGCAGTCTATAAAACCCGGTGGATATAATCCGACGGCATTTCGGTCAAAGAGGTAAATAGTTCAATTTATTATACGAAAGCATGATGGGCCATTTATTAAAAAAAAATTGCTTATTTGAATATCATATATAGGCTGAAAATCTTGCGTAGCTGTATGTCTTGAAGCTATATGCTTTTAAGAACAGGCTCGATATGTGTAATAATGCCACGTACCAAAATCATAGAATTAAGGATGTTTTTGAAAATTTTAGAAAATGGGGAGTTTAAACAAAGAAATAGATGGATGGAGAGTGAGAAAAAAATTGAGAATGTAAATGGGGAGTTATTGCAAATTTGCCCTTTTAATAATTGCTAAACACCTTAAACAAAGATATATTTAATAATGTTTCAATTTTCAATTCCACGAGTAACAATGATATTACTCACAAAATTACTACTCCTCATCATTCTCAAATAAATGGACAAGTTGAACTAACTAACATATATATAAAGCAAAATTCGAAAAAAATTGTTAACTCAAATAAAAAATATTTGTCTCTACGACTTAATGATGCACTTTGGACATACGGAACAGTTTTTAAAACATCATTAAATATGTCTCCTTATGGGTTGGTTTGTGGAAAACATTGTCATTTGCCTGTGAAATTGAAACATAAAGCTTATTGGGCAATCAAAACTTTGAATTGGACCATGGATGATGTCAACAAACATCGCAAATTGCAACTTAATGAAATTAGAAATAATACATACGAGAATTCAAAGATTTATAAAGCAAAAATCAAATCATTTCATGATAGAACAATACTTAGAAAATCATTTGAGATTCGTCAAATGTTTTGCTTTATAATTCTCGACTTCACATTTTTCCTAGAAAATTACGATCGACGTGGACAAGACCATATGTTGTAAAACATGTGTCCTATGGAGCTCTGGACATTGAAAATCATAGAAATGATGATGTTTTTAAAGTAAATGGACAAAGATTTAAACCTTTTCTAGAAAATGAGATCTTTCAAGACGAATTTATTCCACTTTCTAATACTTGATGTTTTTTGTGTTTTTTTAATTTAGTTTTTCTATTTTTAAGTTTCCTTAATTTTTTCTCCCGGTTAAGTGGAGGATAACGGTACTACGTGGCTCTCACCTTCGGTTAAATCAGTTTCCCTTAATAGCTGATACAAAACTTAAAAAAAACATTATTTCTTTTCAAAATAGATGAAATTCTCACAAAATTTTGTAAATATTTTCCTTTGGTTTCTAAACATATTTCTGAGAAAAATTTACGACGGCATGTGTGAAAGATTGAGAATGCTTATGAAAAAAGAATTCTAGAAGATATTCATTTTGTAATTGAAGCCAAAGTCCGATTAAGAGGAGAATTTCCACAGTCGTTACCCATTCGGTATATGTCTGGATTAGGAAAAAACACCTATGCTAAAAAAAGAAAGGCAAAAAAGTTAGAAGATGTCATAAGTGTGCAAGAATGAATTGTATCAAACGATGTAGATCTTTGAGATTTGTTTCAATAAACAGAAAAGATAAAATTGATTTGATTAAGAATGAGCTGAGTAAAGAGTTTTTAGATGGCCTCTTATTGACTTTTGAGACACATTCTAGTAGACATGTGCATATTGAACTTCTCCGTTTATGGAAACAATCCAAAGATGAGCGTCATCGTAATAGTTTTGGGAATCTGACTAAAAAAGAACATGTTTACCAATTTATAAGAAAATCAGATGGGATGCATATCCTCGACTCATAGAGAGCGTCGAAGCCGTTTCTAGACTTAAAATAAGAGAAAAATTGTGAGCCACAATCACATCATTATATATATGCGTGTGTGTGTCATTATTTTTTCTACTATTTATTCTGTTCTCAGCTGAGCCCCATAATTTTGTCATGATAAAATCTTATTACCCAGCTTATAAAATATCTCATCTCTCTCTCTCCATTTTTGTAGACCAAAAGAAAGTAAAAACATGGTTGAATCATCTGCACAAACATTGAAAAAAAATTGTGTATTTTGTGGATTTAGTTCTGGAAAAAATGAAATGTTTGTAGAAGAAGCAAATAATCTTGACAAGGTATTAGATGAGAGAAAAATCTAAATAGTATATGAAGAAGTAATATTAGGTTAATGTGATCTGTTTCAGTAGCAGCTCATCTTAGAGGTAGTTAAGTTTTGAGCATTATTCCTACATATTTAGCTGAAGGTAATATCACATGAGTCACAATTGGGGAAGAATTGTGTGGGGACCCGGGCTCTAACTCGATTATCTTTGGGATTAATTGGATCTTTGCTAGAAAATGTGGGTCAAAATTTTGTTTTTAACATTTTTTCAAATGTATATAAATAAGCACAAAACATTATATATAAAATTCCTGTCATTTTATTCAACTTCAACTAACGTTCACATGTTCTATTGAAATCAACATACTAGGGTTTATAATTCAGTACATGTCTAGTAAAAACCACTAGTGATCTTCTACGCCCGTAATCTCCACACTATCTCGATCTCTCAATCATCTTCTGCGTGACCCTGTTCCTGTCCCACCTGTTGTCATGCACACATACAGACACAACAACAGCCGGAAACTCCGGTGAGAACAAATCCCAGTATAAAACATGTATACATGCATGTCATGCAATTAATTACAAAATCATAATACATGAATCAGTAATTATGACACATTAGTGAATACAGATAAAACAATGCGACTCTTATTCTTTGACTCGACTCATATCTAAGTCTAGGGATCCCGGTGTGAATAAGACGTAACAAGGCTCCCACCTACTCTCCCAATCGTGGTGGCTGTACGTCTTATTCCTAGATTTCGGTCCTGTCTGTATCGAGTGTCTACAATCGGAGGAAATCTGCTCCTATGTGTCGATACCACCGAACATCTAGAAATTTGGAAATTCTGCCAATGACTCTCCTATCTTAAATGCTTGAATATAAATCAATAGACAAAGCGTAACGTATAAAAAGGTAAATAATCTAGTATGTGATTTTGGGAAACTCAAATCAAGTCTAATTCGAGTTGTATCTTCTCGCATTCACATGAATTATATATTTCTTTCTGTCAATCTGACTCTATCGAAGTCTCGAACTCAAGGCCTGTCAATACTCAATCTGGGAATGACAATATCGAGGAGTACAATATCAATATACCGATCAAGTCAATACTGGATATAATTAGAATTAAATCAAATTCTGTTTCGACAGCATAACTGCACAATCTCAATATACCCAACAATACAAATCAACAGATATCCGGTCTCGCAACTCATAATCAATAATAATACAAATCTGATATCAAATC
>NC_133318.1:3427551-3438759 GCF_012295235.1 Primulina huaijiensis | reverse complement strand
GGAAACGCGAAAAATGTTGGGCCAAAAAGAATGAGCTAAAATTTCATATGACATATATAGGTCTTCCCGTTGCAAGATTTCGGGTCTTCACATCCCTCCCTCCTTATTAGAAGTTTTGTCCTCGAAACTTGAGTTAACTAGATGTAGATATGAAATGATTGATAAATTCGAAATTTAAATCCACGTTGAATGATCCATGGTTTGAGTTCAATGGATTCAAGGAAAAAAATTTAAACTTGAATCCTATAATACGAATACGATAGATTTCAAAACACAAGTGGTGAGATGTAAAAAGAATAATATGGGTGAGAGTGTCCTTATTCCAAAAGACTTATGAGAGCTTAATCTAATCAGTAACGTTTCCGTCTCCTAACTCCTCGTTAGCATCTTCTCCTTGTGCATTTAGTGGTGGTTGCTCATGCTCGAGTGCAATTTGTTGGTTGGCGATTTCTGCACTCAAGTTTTGGTTGTTGAGTTCAAGCTGTTGCACATAGTTTTCCATTTCATGATGATAGGCATTGAACTCCTGTTCAAGTTGGTCACAAAACCATTTCTTAGCGTGATAGTGGTTGCACCAAGCTTCGGAGGTGCCAAACATTTGTTGACCATACTTTTGTGACTCTTGCAACTCTTCTTTGTAATCTTTGAGTTGCTTTTCCGCAAATTTCTTGTCGAAAGTGAGTTGTCCCACTTCTACTTGAAGGCGATCCCTAGCTTTCTTCAACTCCTCTTTGTCATGAAGTAAACTCGTAATGGTACCTCTAAGTTGCTCGATTTCGTGCTCGAGGTTGCTAAAGGTCTTGGCTTGGGTCATCATTTTCGATCACAAAGTTGAGCAAATTTTTTTTTTTTTTTACTAGCTTAAGGGATGGCTCAAAAATATGAGATGATTGTGAGTCTTGGTGTGAATTTCTTCATCTATGAGAAGATATATATATAGGTATTTTAAAGAAGATATATGGTAATCTTTTTAAGATAATTAATTCAATTTTAATTGTTATAATTAGAACTTAATTGAGTGCTAAATTTTGGGTCAATGAATGTTTTTACATTTCTAAAATAAGAAGCATTTAATTGCATGACAATCATGAGATGAAATTTTCGAAATTTTAGCTAAGGAGAATTCAAAATTTCAAAAAGAAATAGATAGGTGGATGTGATGGCTAAATTCTAGTGTTTAAGGTAGCTTTCAAAATTTTATAGATTGATGACGACGTTGCAAAAATCGAAGGTAGGCAATGATGATGCTTGATTAAAAGAGGCATCATTGAATGAAGAATTTTCAAACAATATATGAAAATTTTAAGATATAGTTAGGATTGTATAGGAAAGAGTAGATGAATAAATAAAATTCTAGAAAAGAGACACGATATATAATACACCCAAGATATTATAAATTTAGTTCTTTGTAAATAATTGGCAGCTTAAAAATGATGACATAAAAATTGAGATATGAATTGTTCTTTTGTTCAGGAAAAATTTATATAAATTAAATTAGAGATTTAAGACACAAAGATTAAACGGTCCAATCAATTGAACTAATATTTATTATGTTGTTATGAAATTTATCAAACAAGAATTTAATAATAGTTTAAGACCATTTTTTTTTAAAACGTTAAAATAAAATTGGGAATGATGTTCAAATCAAGAACATATATTTTCAAGTCAAAAACATAGATTTATATGTGTACATATATTTGCTTAAAATCCTAAATATAATTTGTTAACTCTATCAAAAATTTAGTCACGGGTATCACATTCTCACTTAACTATCAATATAAATTAAACCCGAAAAATCAGGACTTAAAACTTTCCATCGATGATTTAACATAGATATTATTCCCAAAATTAATCTAACTTAAATCCAAAAATTAAAATCTCAAATTTTCTATTGACCGTTTAATATAAATACTAGTCTCAAAATCGATTTCATATAAATCCCATTTTTTTTGCCCATGTGATGTAAACACTAGTGCTCAATCATTATTATTTTTTATTTAGACAATTGCACTAATATAAAATTCTTAAAAGTCAAACTACGATCCAATACTGTTAAACTAACTTAAATAATAATAAAAAATCTCCTAGAAAGTTGAAATTCGAATCGAGCGATTCAAATAAACAATAATTTCCAATTTTTTTTCAAACTAAATCCTACTTCCCCATAAAAGACTATGAGATTTATTTTTAACATGCATGCATATGGATAAAAATTTCGGTGCAGAATCAATGAAATATTCAAAAAAAAAAGTTAAAATATTTTCATTATGATTAAAAATAATTCAATAGGATTAAGGAACAATTGGTAGACTTGGATTTCGATTTTTCCTACGCGGAGATATAAGTTTTACGAGAATTTTCAAAAATGACAAAAACTGAGCGTGGTTACGAGGGAAGTACGAAGCCATTTCCTGAAAAACAATGGAAAGCTTACAAAATGATAAGGTCGTGAATAGACATCAAACAGTAAATATCAGAGTCATCTCAATCGAGATTTGATTTAGAAAGGGTTTTTCTGAATATTTTCACAAATATGGAAAATTCGAGAATTGACGTATGGTTTGAAGATTATACGTCGAGAGTAGTTCAGAATAATTAATGGAATCGAATTCCTGAGTTTCCTATGGGAAGTCACAATTTTCAAATCTAAGATTGGGGTGGATATTAATGACTAAGTTTGTTCCAAAATTTAACTTCGTCAAATCTTGTCTATCGAAATCCCCAGCCGGATTATGAACCTGGCGGCTCTGATACCACTTAAATGTCACGCCCCGAGACCGGGGTTAGTCGACACCGGCGTTGTTTTACAACCACACAATTGAAAACAACAAGCCTCGTAGTACAGTATAAACCAAAAACCAGTCTATTTCATCATTAACTCAAAATAATCTTATCTTACAGCGATAAATTCCAAAATGAAATAAAATGTGCGGAAGCATTGTACAACTTGAATCAAAACTTAGGAAGAACTTAAACGAGAAATCTTCATATCTCGAAACTTCATCACCAACCCCGAAGCATGTCTTATTCATCGTCGTCTACTTGATATTCGTTCTTATCTGGAGAGAGATGTAAGGGGTGAGTGTTTTGGGAAACACTCAGCAAGTANATTCAATAGGATTAAGGAACAATTGGTAGACTTGGATTTCGATTTTTCCTACGCGGAGATATAAGTTTTACGAGAATTTTCAAAAATGACAAAAACTGAGCGTGGTTACGAGGGAAGTACGAAGCCATTTCCTGAAAAACAATGGAAAGCTTACAAAATGATAAGGTCGTGAATAGACATCAAACAGTAAAGATCAGAGTCATCTCAATCGAGATTTGATTTAGAAAGGGTTTTTCTGAATATTTTCACAAATATGGAAAATTCGAGAATTGACGTATGGTTTGAAGATTATACGTCGAGAGTAGTTCAGAATAATTAATGGAATCGAATTCCTGAGTTTCCTATGGGAAGTCACAATTTTCAAATCTAAGATTGGGGTGGATATTAATGACTAAGTTTGTTCCAAAATTTAACTTCGTCAAATCTTGTCTATCGAAATCCCCAGCCGGATTATGAACCTGGCGGCTCTGATACCACTTAAATGTCACGCCCCGAGACCGGGGTTAGTCGACACCGGCGTTGTTTTACAACCACACAATTGAAAACAACAAGCCTCGTAGTACAGTATAAACCAAAAACCAGTCTATTTCATCATTAACTCAAAATAATCTTATCTTACAGCGATAAATTCCAAAATGAAATAAAATGTGCGGAAGCATTGTACAACTTGAATCAAAACTTAGGAAGAACTTAAACGAGAAATCTTCATATCTCGAAACTTCATCACCAACCCCGAAGCATGTCTTATTCATCGTCGTCTACTTGATATTCGTTCTTATCTGGCGAGAGATGTAAGGGGTGAGTGTTTTGGGAAACACTCAGCAAGTAGGGGCCGATCGATTACCACAAGTACATATAAATATAATTTAAAACCCATATTGCACACTGATTTTCAAAACGTAGTATATCATATCAGATCAGAATCAGAATCGAAATGCGAAACAGAGATTATCAGACATTCAGAACAGAATGAATCAGAACAAACGAAAACACTGTTATTCATCTCGTTATTTATGGTCAAATTGTCCCCAATATGTTAGTCCTCTAAGGGGTGAGGCCAAAACACAGTTTTATACCCACTGATGGGGGCCGGAACACAGTTTTATACCCACTGATGGGGCCGGAACACAGTTTTATACCCACTGATGGGGGCCATATAATTTACAATCGTCGTTCCATATCCCACTCAAATCATAACAGTGCACCACAGAATCAGATGTATCAAACAACACTTATAGGAATTTTTGAATGAACTCAGCAGAATCAAAGAACATCGGAAATATGAGGAAACATATCGTAAATCGATCGAGATTTTATGAAATATATAATAGCATTTTCNTGTCACGCCCCGAGACCGGGGTTAGTTGACACCGGCGTTGTTTTACAACCACACAATTGAAAACAACAAGCCTCGTAGTACAGTATAAACCAAAAACCAGTCTATTTCATCATTAACTCAAAATATTCTTGTCTTACAGCGATAAATTCCAAAACGAAATAAAATGTGCGGAAGCATTGTACAACTTGAATCAAAACTTAGGAAGAACTTAAGCGAGAAATCTTCATATCTCGAAACTTCATCACCAACCCCGAAGCATGTCTTATTCATCGTCGTCTACTTGATCTTCGTTCTTATCTGGAGAGAGATGTAAGGGGTGAGTGTTTTGGGAAACACTCAGCAAGTGGGGGCCGATCGATTACCACAAGTACATATAAATATAATTTAAAACCCATATTGCAAACTGATTTTCAAAACGTAGTATATCATATCAGATCAGAATCAGAATCGAAATGCGAAACAGAGATTATCAGACATTCAGAACAGAACGAATCAGAACAAACGAAAACACTGTTATTCATCTCGTTATCTATGGTCAAATTGTCCCCAATATGTTAGTCCTCTAAGGGGTGAGGCCAAAACACAGTTTTATACCCACTGATGGGGGCCGGAACACAGTTTTATACCCACTGATGGGGGCCATATAATTTACAATCGTCGTTCCATATCCCACTCAAATCATAACAGTGCACCACAGAATCAGATGTATCAAACAACACTTATAGGAATTTTTGAATGAACTCAGCAGAATCAAAGAACATCGGAAATAGGAGGAAACATATCGTAAATCGATCGAGATTTTATGAAATATATAATAGCATTTTCGAAAGTGGTTTGACACACATACAAGTATGTCATGAAATACTTATACAAAGTTTAAATTACAAAGAAATACATAGCAAAAGCCCACTTACCTGATTTCGTTTGGATTAAAACGCTAGAAGGACGTGCTAAAAGAACTCCGTTCGAACAAGGTCGCGGCAAAGCTTCGAACTCGGCTGTCGCAATGCTTCGAATTTGGCCTACTTTCCAGCAGCTATATTTCGAATTTCTGTAGCTACGGGGAGGGATTTTGCAGTAGGAGAGGTGAGATTACTACCACTTCGGTCCTCTTTATATTGGGTTGGAAAATCAGCTACAATGGTAAGCTCTTATCACTCCAAGAATATCGCTGATTGCTTAATCAAATAGATGATTGCACTTTTCTCTCCCGAATGAACATGGACTCTTCTTGATTCAAGATACACACCCGAGATTCATGCTATAATAGTGAGTGATTTTGGCTCCCTTAAGTGCAAATGGAGAGTGATTTTGGCTGCATGAATCTCTTCCAAGATTAGTGCACTTCCATATTGAACAGTTTTCACATTTGATACCACTTAAATATCATTACTCATGGTCATTAAAATCCTCTTAATGACACCTATTCATGGCCATTAACCTCATATTTAAAATCCTTATTAATGATCATTAACTTCCTCTTAATTATCATTATTTTTCTTTTAATATAGGTAGTTTAATGGCTGATTTGTTGTGGTTTAATTTAGTCTTTAACAATGGTGATAAAAGGTCAATAATGAGGGAAAAATGATTATTCAAATTTCCAAGATTATGATTGCAGGAAACGCGAAAAATGTTGGGCCAAAAAGAATGAGCTAAAATTTCCTATGACATATATAGGTTTTCCCGTTGCAAGATTTCGGGTCTTCACATTTACTCTTTAGAGATCGAGCTTGATTCCTTTTACAATGAGATTTTGATGTGGTTTTGAACTTATTTGATGTTTGGATGTTGTGTTTGATTGCGGTTTTGTTCGAGTGCGCAATTAGAGATTGTATCCTTTGGGACCTCATCATCATAGTCTCTGTTAATTTGTTTAGAGAACTTGGCTAGTTGTTCCGTATATCTATAGGTTGTGGAGCCCTACTTGGAAAAATGAATGAAAGTTGTTATACCTTACACAAGTTTGGTCATAATTCTGGTACTATTATGTATTGTATTGTATATGGATTATAATATAAATTTTATGTATAACGAAAATTTACACAACAGAAGGTTTACTTGGATGATTACTTACACAAGTTCTGAGCTTCATGTACCCTATAAATATTAGACGCTACATACATACAAACTACTAGGCTTTTTCCAAATAAGCACATATATGACACTTGATTCAATTACTCATGCAAGAATGGACTTCGCCCATTGTTTTGCGATATCCCATTGCAATTTGTAGTACCTCAGTTGAATGACTTGAGTCTCAGTTAATTAGTATGACGCTTTCGATGAACAATCATCACCAAATGTTGGAGCCCACGTTAAAGGACTGCTCCGGTGGTGGCTGATCATCCCCAAGCACCCTGGATGAAGAAGAACTCGTGCCAAAGTTGGCCACGAAATCGTTCCCAAACAGAGAACTCAACCTTTGCTGCATGAAAGGGTAGACCTCCGTGGCAACCGTGGCAGCTCCTAAAGGGTGGGCGTTGTCGGCCCTGAGCTGTAATGCAGCGAGAAGCAAAGAATTCAGGTTAGTGCTCAACGGTGGCCAATTAGTTAGTGATTGTAAAGAACTCGCTGCGGCTCCCCAGTTGGTGATATTGTCGTCGTTGTTGTAGTTTTGTGGGACAATATTTGTTGATGAAGAGATGATAGGCACAGTACTGTGGCTGAAATTTGGGAAATATTCCATGTCTTGTAGCTCGTTCACCATTGCATTGGTGTCGGATGGGGATTCTTGGGACTGTGGTGAAGAAGCTGTTTGTTGAGGTTTCTTCACTATTAAACTCTTCTGAAAAACTCTACAAACCACCCACTCCTCCTGTTTAACACAGTAAACACATGATTCACATATAACCAACTAGGAAATACGCAAGGAACAATTGTATTTTCGGTTATGCATATTTGTCGCTTTACAAATTTGGTTATTTATGTCATTAAATTTGAGTTTTATTCTACTATATTTATTTTTTTATTGGTAATTTTATTCATTTTTCCAATATGTCGTTTATGTGACCTATATGTGTTGCTGACATGTGTAGTTTTACATAAGCATTTTCGATAAAAAAAACTAAAATTGAAAAAAAAAAGATACATGACTAAAACTGAAATTTGATAATATAGATTATCAAAATCGTAAATGAAGAAAAACAAATAAGATAAAAAATAGAATTTTCTTGTATTATCAAGTATGTACCTCAACTTTGTATCATTGCATGTTTTTTTTTTTAATTTAATATCAAATATATACTTATTTTATTCAACATTAGATTTTAAATATTAAAGAAAAACCCTATTATCGTAAATTAAGTAATATAAAGAATTACCTCGTTCTTATATTAGATGACCATATATTACTTCTCCGTCTGTATAATTTTTAAGCTAAATATAGTAAAAAATTTCATGATACAAGAAAATTTTATCGTGCATGTGAAGGAGTTACTAGTCACGTACCTTTGTGGGTTTGAGAGCATGCTTCGATTCAAGCCGATACTCATGCATAACCCAATTGGTTTTCTCGCCCTTTGGAGCTCTGCCTCTGTAGAAAACTAGGGTTTTCTTCATGCCGACCAACGCGCCGTCAACGCCCCGGAAAATCTCCTTATCTTTACCTGTTGTTTTCCAGTAGCCAGCTTCCGTGGCTCGGTTTGTTCTGAGACCAGTAGGGTATTTTCGGTCTCTCAAGCTAAAGAAATACCATTCCTTCTCTCCCATGGAGGCTTTGGCTGAAAATTTTCTAGCTCACATAAATTTCGAGCCTAGCTAAATAACGTTCTAAACTGATACATTACAAAAGGTTATGAATTATAGTATAATCTAAAGTTTCAAGCAAATTGTCGAGTAACTCATCTGACATCAAAATTTTCACGTTTGTAGAGAAATATCAGGTTCAAGATTTAATTGTAGCAATCTCTCCACTCAAAAAATAAAGTTTCAATTAGGATTTTCCATAATTAGCACGTGATTTTTGAGCGATGCTTCTACTCTTAATTTTCCGATATGATGATATAAGGCCATATAAAAAATTTTATACAAAGTTTTTTAAGAATTAAAAAATAGTATAACAAGTCCATTTTTATTTTGGCTAATAATTTCATAAACTAAGAATTTCATATATTAAAAAAATTTACACACAGTTAAAGAAGTTTAGAGAACAGTTTCAACATCCTCATGGTTTTCCGAATCAAAAAAGAAAGAAAAATTACTTAATTGAGTTTTGAAATTTAAAATTTTGAATATAATGTTTTATTAATTTTAAAATTTGTAGTTTCTAATGTAGTATTTTAGGAAAGTAACATAAATTTATGTTTGAGAAAAAAAAAGGAAAATTCTTATTTTTTTATAGGAAAATAACAAAATATAATGTTTTAAAAAATGGTTCTTTTAGGATCTCGATACTCAAAAGATTACCATAATATATATATCTACCAAAATCTGAAACATATATCCTCCTTATCATTGCTACTATCGACTTTATTTTATCAAAATTTTAATCAAGAAACAAGAAATTAATCAATTCTCATATGAAATATTATTCAACATATTTAATATAATAATTAAAGAGTACTTGGATCATGATTGCATGAATATTGTACCTGGGAGATCCCATGGCTCACACTTGTTAAAATCAACATCAGCAATGGCCCTGGTGGCGAATTCGAAATCCGAAACCTTGTTGCTCAAATAACACGTGATGAGTTCTTCGTCCGTCGGATGGAACCGGAATCCGGGAGGAAGATTGTTTTCCTCCATTGATCTTTATCAGTTCAGGATATAAATGAAATCGAACAGGGTATTAATGGAGTCTCCATTGCTTTCAAGATTTCATACTTGAACAAGAAGCTAGGCAGCCAATATGGCTTAATTAGTCTTTGTTTTTTTTCTTATAATTAATGATTAGCTAATTTATCTATCTATCTATGTATCTATCTATCTATCTATATATCAAGATCTGAATAAGAAGGGCTTAGTCTTTGTTTTTAATAATTAATTACAGCTAACAGTTTGACATACATGACATATAGATACAGAGACATGCTAAACATGCAAATTGTCTAACCAGAATAATTATCTTAAAAAAAGTTTAATTCGTCACAAAAACTCTCGTGGGACGATTTCAAGGGTCAATTTTGTAAGACAGATCTTTAGCTTGACCAGATTCATGATGAAAAAATATTACTTTTATCTTTAAGCATGGATTGAGTTGACATGTCTCACGAAAATAAATTCGTAAGACCGTCTCATAAGATATCTACCTTTTATTCATTTAGTTAAAACTTTGATTTATTATGTTTTTATGTATCTCGATCATTAATGAGTCATGTTTTCCCCTACAAACGGATTTTTTTAGGAGACAACGCAATATTAAAACACAATAAATGGATATTTTAATCATAATGTTTTGAGACAAGGAATAAGTGTGGTTCATACCTAGAAAGTTTGAATCATACAAAAATAGTGATAGATGTGGAAAATAAGGAAAAATTACATGTATCAAAGTGCAATTTAGTGGTGGGAATGGAGGGGCAAAAACTAATTTAGCAAGAAAGCCATGGAGTGAACATTACAAAGTGATAGATTGTCTAACCAACTTCACCAAATTTCCTTAGCTACCCACCAAAATTCTTGGGACAACTTCACTCTAATACATTAATTATAAACTAATTAATAAATTTTTTTTATTAGTATCCAACTCAAACCTGTTCTTTTCTTTCCCTTTTGACCAATTTGTTTACACGTGTGCCTTTTAGGAACCCTTTAATTATATTATAATATACATACATATATACACACACATATACATACAGTTTTGCTATGCTGCACACCTCGTGCGTTCACTTATGTGAGCACCGATGAGATGACACATATCTATTGGATATATACAGTTTATTGCATCGAATAAAAATGCATCACGTCATTGGTGCTAACCTATTGTATGTATATATATGTATGTAAACACTTGTATTTATTTTTATTTGATTTCCAATTTTTTTCCTAAATCATTATATGTTCAATTCAAAATTCACTAACATGACCTTTTACATGAGCAAGAGGATGTGATAAAAAATAATCCGATTACATATTTAGAGGATGTTTAGATGAATTTATTTTAATTTGTTTTTTTAGAAATTAGATTATCTCAATTTAAAAATGATACGTTCAAATATCATGATAAAATGAATTAATAGAGTTTAAAAAATATTGATACATCTAGTATTATATTTTTATTTTCATAATTACAAAAAAGAATATGATACAATGAGAATAATGAAAATAAATATTTTTTTGATATATTTTAGAATTTGCGTAATTGGATTTAACTTGGGAGAGTATGTACGGATTATAATAAAATTCGTGGAGATATTTTCAACAACTTATAAGTTATTGAACACGACAATTTATTTTGACATTTTATAAGCTTTTCTCGAAATTATAATCAAACACTTTTTCAGAGCTTATATAATAAATATTACATTAAAATACAACAAGATCTCTCTCTTTTTTTATTTATGAATTTGGATATATTTTATATAAAATAAAATCACCCACATATAATAAGGTAAGAGGTTATTCATTGAGGGGTAGTTACAGGTTCACCAAATCATAAGACTGTATTTCATTTTTTAAAGTGGAATAGATCTTAGCATTCACACCTTATTTGGTCATATCGAGCCTAAACTTTTTCAATCCTAACCTCAAACTTTTATGTGATTCGTGCTCTTGCACATTGGTTTCTAGAATGTGCATGTGTTTGATATATATA
>NC_133318.1:3382625-3427194 GCF_012295235.1 Primulina huaijiensis | reverse complement strand
CATATTAGATAATATTTCGAATAATTAAGTGTGCATATATAATTAATTCAAAGATCAAACTTAAATTATTCAATAGTCTACATGGGATGTAGACATGTAGCTAGTTACACTCACCTTTATAGATTTAGTAGAAGCAAATCTATTAGGTCGGCACAAAAATGTAAAATAAAAAAAATGGAATTCTTGACGTTATTTAATTGTTCATTTGGTATTTTTTTTAGCCTAACTTTTACATACAATAATCAAAATTCGTACGTAAATTTGAAGGTAAGTGAAATATATATAGATACAACATTCATAGCCAAAACACCTCAACTTCTCAATCGGCTTTTAAGTTTTTTTTCGCAACATAGTTTATATATGGTACACAAATTCTTATCAATCATTAAAACATAATAATAGATTTATTGATTGATTATTGTCAACCATATATATGTTTACTGAAGATAGAATCCATATAATAAAAAAAAGGGAAAATTAAATTGTCGGTAACTTATGCTTGATTTTTGCAATTTTTGTCATCTATGCTGTCAAATTTCAATTTTAATTCGTTGTATATAAATATTTGGTAATTTCAACCCGTTTTCGAAAGTGGGCTCGATCGATAGTTATATATATTCCATCTTGGAGTGCAGCATGTGCCACCTTTTTATTCCTCTCTTTTTGCAGTGATGCTTTACTTTAGTTGAGCTCATTAATTTTCTCAATGTATAATCCATCTTTTAATATATAAAGCGACTAAAGCTAAACTTGCTATCTCCCCTTCTTCCTAGCAAGCTCGTTCACCAAAATCAGTGACCAACTCCTCACCTTCAAAGTAAATCAAATCTACACATTTAATTACTTTTCAATTTTTTTTAATATATAATGTACGTGTTTGTTTACTTTTACACGTACCTCTATACTTCTACATTAAGTTATATATCCATATTATCGTTTAATGGTAATTTTGTTATTCATTAATTGCTTATCATCAGAAATGACAGTCACTTAAATTATAAATATATATAACTTATAATAGTGACAAAATCTAGGGAAAACTACCATTTTGGTGTTAAATGTTTTTTTTATGATTTCGGACTTTTATGTCAATATCAGTCTTAGTCACGTGTATTTAAATTTATGTCAATTTTAGTCGTTTTTAATAATAAACTGTTGATTCTTCACTGCACATATAAGCCACATGTCTAATCCACGTAGGTGTCACATAGGAAAAATGATTAAAATAGCAAGAATAATAAAGATAGGAGATCAAAACTAAAATTTGAAAGTATAAATTACCAAAATCGATGAAAACAAATATATGAGGCTGATATTGCGGTTTTCCGTAAAATCTACATCAAAACCATTTTATACTACAAAACTACTAAAAATTGTTGGATCCCTACCACTAATCTAGATATGTGTTAGGAACAATACACCTCATGGCCATGTGGAAGAAGAAGAAGGAAGCCCTAAAAAGATACTATATATTGAACCAAGATCATTATCTAGAGGCCTTGATTCTTTTATTATTTGTTGATTAATCAATATATTATTATTGTGTATTTACAAAAGGGAATGAAGCAATGTGGATATTCATCTCAAATTCAGCATCTAGTCATCAATCTTTTTAGCTTTGTAAAAGTTGCATGGCCACCAGTCAGTGAGCAGGAAAGAAAAGTGGGGAGGAATCTCTTTGTAATTTCCTATCACAGACCCTTACTTTGCCCATCTTATTTTCACACCAATTCAGCTGTTCACTACTCAAATCAGACATTCTTAAAACTCTTGACACAACCTTAAGGTCTATCAAAGCTATCAAAATCTCCAGTTCTTCCTCCTCCCTTAGCCGCCTTTTTCGCAAGCATTTCCCGGACCGTCGAAGATCATTCAGCTTGGCCTTTTTCTGTGGTGGATTTTGAATTCAAGATTTGAACAAATGTTTGTAAACATAAAAATGGAAGTGATTAATCAAGTTAAATAGATAAAATTACATGTGTTTACCTTTTTGTTTACTCTTTTTAGTAAGTGGAGTAGAGTTGAATCAGCTGAGCCACTTCTCTTTCTGCTAAAGAACGCTGCTAATATTTGGCAGTGATTCCTCCTGTCTTGTTTCATGAAATTCATGAATGTCCTTATTGATTCTTTCATGATATGAAGAAATGAGATTGAAGGGATTCTTGATCCATTGCTTCCAGCCTCTCTTTTATCGTCTTGATCCGAATCTATGCATACAACAAAACTAATGAATATATAATAATGATCATTGAATCTTGACTTCTCCAAGTTCTGGATTGTTAAGTTTTGCTGTAATTCATTTCACTGATCAAAGAACAAATTAAGATAGATAGTTATTGTTCATTAAAAGCACAAGATTTCACCTCGGTATTCCGGGACCTGAAGCAATTTTGGTGTTAAACTCCTTATCCTAGCATAGATTTCTGGTCTTCTCCCATATTCATACGGCTCGTTTTCTATATATCTCTGCAGAAGAACTTGAAACTGTTGGAACTGTTGCGCGATATAAGCAGGGCACCCTGGATCATGCTCGCGACGAGAGGCTCTTATACGCTGAAAATACTTGTAGTTCCAGTTGAGGGCTTCCCATGTTAAACAAATCTGTGCAACATAAGCAGCTTCCAGTTCTTGATACGGATTGTGACGATATCTTGATGATTTTTTGTTTATTGTTCCTAGTTTATGAACAATCCTTTCGGATATGGATCTTGGACATGCTTGTATGGATCTCAATGATTCTGCAAAAGTATTTCAATATTAGCAAGAGCCTCTAGTCTTCAACTTTCTTGATGACTCGTTTCATGAAATATCCAAAAACGTGACCTTTTTCGACACCAAGAACAGTTTTCCTTTCAAGAAATGGAATCAAAGCCTCACTTTCAAAAGTGTAACACAAAATGTGGAGTTCTAGTACCTGTTTCATGGAGTTTTTGCACGCTGATTCGATCTAAAAACAACATTTCTTCATCGTATTTCTGGAACAAGGTGTATGATTCCCACTTGGGGCAGCTTCGACGCGAAGAAGACGAAAAAGGATCATCGGTACCACAGTTGATAGAGCTTCTCCATTCCGACGAATCTTTAGAAGTCGATCCTATCGTAAAAGTGTCTCCAAATATTTCACCCTCATCATTTTCCTGGACCAGTTTCTTGCCTTCTGATTTTGATGGTTGAAATACAAGAAAATCCTCTTCTTGTCTGAAATTCAACTCCTTTGTCTGCTGATTCTTGTTGCCATTCTCAATAATATCTGAAAAATGAGAACTCCATTAGCCATTTTATTACAAGGAAAGTATATTCTAGTTGGGACTAGTATATTTAACCTTGAGTATAAGTCCCATTCCTCAAGCTGGTGCCATAATTTGAAGTGGGGTCAGTTTCAACTTCCTCAGAATCAAAACAAGAATCTGAATCTCTTATTATATGATCCTCTTCAACAACCTCTTCGTCACGGGATTCGACGTCATCTGGCGTGCCATAACATGTTGCTTCATTACTATCCCAACTTTGTCTTCCCAACTCGTTATTTGGAGTCCGAACAAATCGCTCATGATCTCCATAAATCAGGTTCGCAACGCCTTCTTCTCCCTCCACCGGCTTATGGCGACAGTACTCGTCCCCTTCTTCCATTTCTTCATCGGAGAAACCATTGAAAACATATCCATCTCGGTTCCTATAAGAGATCAGAAACGTACAAGAAAATAAACAACACGAGAATGTATATATAATTTAGAACTTTGATCAGAGATATGTAAATGTATGTATACACCTTTGGTAAAATGGATTGCCTCCAAAGAAGATGAACAATTTGGCAAGAAAAATGGAAGTGAAATGGAAGAAGATGAGGAGAAGCAAGAAAGAGCTGGAGACATTGTAGAAAAGCCTAGCAATTGTTTCTTTGTGACATTGCAGCATTTTCTTAATTGTTTTTATCCAATAATGGATTTCTCCACTTCTCTCTCCCTTTAACACAAAGCAATTCCAAGGATGAAAACTACAAACGTGAAGTGCTTTAATTGCTTTGACAATTTTTTTGATTGCCAAGATTGACCTCAGCTTTTCTTTTACAATTTTTTTTCTTCTAAAAGACTAATATGCCCTTGCGCAAGGCTGGAGAATGACCTGAGTCGAGGTTTGTTACAATTGAATCCTGAATACAAATTTTGTCCAAATTTAATAACTTGGTGTCTTTATGGACTATAAGCTATTGGCAAATTTTGAAGTGTTGAATTATCACTAATGTAAGTATTTAATCAATTTAGTACATAAAATCGATTATTTTTTGTTAAATTAAACTAATTCTCTATTATTTAGGCAGCTTTAGTTTGATGGAACACAATTAAGAGGAGTTCTGATGTCCCTTAGATTAAAAATACTAATCAAGAAACTTTAATAATTTTTTTTAGATTAGAACCTTTAATAAATTAAATTAACAATATTAATATTTGATTTTGATTTTAAAATTGAAATTCCTTGATGACTATAAAAGCAACGTGTAAGATAGAAACAAAACCAAAAAGAAGAGACATCACGCATCTTTATATTTATAATATTAATTACTTGTCTAGTTCTTTACAAAAGAGAAATATTACGATAGTATCTTTCCAAATATTATTTTAGTTTTTCTTTTTCTTTCCAAATATTATTTTAGTTTTTAAGAATTCTATATAATATGCTTTATTTGATCCAGAAATATTGCATGAACATATATCATACGGGCATATAATTTCAGACAATATAGAGAATTAATATATATATTATTTGCTTAAAATTGGTGTGTTTCTATTTGGAAATTTAAGGTTAGATAAAAATTTGAATGAAAGTTTAATTTGGTTGAAATTTATTAAATTAGGATTAATCTTTGGTCTGCTTCATGCATGTTGTCAAAGTTTGCGTATAATATTTAATTTATATTTTATATTATATTTTTGTATTAGTTTTGAATAATTATTTAAATTATCTATAAAAAAATCATAACATTAAATATATATTCACCGTCATTAATGATCATATTGATAATACAACAGCATTAAGTGTCTTTGTATGTCAAATTTTGTGTAAATTAAAATATAAATTTTTCTATACTTAATTTATCGTATTTCTCCTACGATATGATAAAATTTTAGTTCATGATCATCAACACATAATATCGTTTTCTATTAATATATTCAGAAGCTATAAAATTTAATGTTGTTGAGATATCATGAAGAGAACCTTTTAAACGGCTTTATAGTATTTATTTTTCCAAAGTTATGACTTATTAGCAGAGTGATTTAATATTGTCTATACTATATAATTGAGGTTGATTATGATATTATTGTCTCACTTTAATGTAACGATTCATCAATTTTGTAAACACCCCTACTATGACATTTATTTAACCTAATAATAATTCACGAATTAATTACACGTTATATTTCAAAACTATCACATTTTTAAAATATCCAACTTACTTCTATTATTACATGATTTTTTTTTCAGGTTTAATGAATGAAAATTAATCGAGGAAAATAAGGTAAACTCGAAACGATAGCACCATGAGATAACTCAAGCTCTGAACGCAGTGCCCGACGCACTGTTTCATGAAAAAGTAAGATCAACTTTCGAGTTTTCAGACACTTTTCCATCCAAATGGGTTCTTATGATTGTTCGTTCATGTCCTTTGGTCCGATGGACATAACAAATGATGTAAGGACATGTCCCTATAGATTGAACTCTTTAAATACAATATCTTTGATCATCTGAACACTTTTTGATCAAGTTTTGCATTAGATTTTCTAACTACACTTGCATACACATTGTCTTCTCATCTTAATTCCTATATAAAAGATAGTATACAACATTTCTGAGTTATTATTCTTGCAAATATTGTGATGTATTTGCAAGAAGATGAGTTGTATCTTGAGATAGAATTTCCACAAATTGAAGCACTAAAGCGGGGGAAATTCTTCTTAAGGATAAAGTGTTCAATACTTGTCTCAACTCATAATGATACAGAATTCGTAAATCATTTTCGAAGCTTTCAATGTATCATATCAAACAATCTTAAGAAGAATATTTTTGTTTCTTACGTCATATTCTGAATTTCGAAGATGGCCTCTTCATCTACTTCAACAATTGTTCCAATGGCACAAGAAGAAAAATCAGAGAAGTTCAGTGGTGTAGACTTTAAAAGGTGGCAACAAAATATGTTGTACCTTACTACATTGAGCTTGGCAAAGTTTTTGAAAAAAGGATCCTCCCACCATTCCCGAGAAAGAAATCGATCCTAATAAGAGGGATGCACTAGATGCATGAAATCAAAGTGATTTCTATGAAAGAACTATATTCTGAATTGAATGGACAATGCATTCTACAATGTTTATTGTCAAATCAAAACTGAGAAGGAACTCTGAGAGATTCTTGAGGAAAAATATAAAGTCAGAGGATGTTGGCCTGAAGAAGTTCATAGTGAGACGGTTTCTTGACTTGAAGATGATAGACCCAAAATCTGTTGTGAGTCAAGACAAGAACTACAAGTACTGTAGCACGAGATTCACGCAGAGGTAATGAATCTTAGCGAGTCTTTCCAATTTGCTGCATTAATTGAAAAAATCTATCTTTTGTGAAAGAATTTCAAAAATTACTTGAAACATAAGATGAAATAAATGGGATAAGAGAATATGTTTGTTCGACTGAGAATAGAAGAAGAAAACAAAAATATGGAAGCCAAAGCAAATAAGATGACAGCGAAAGTAAACATAGTGGAATCAAGTAACAAAGACAAGAAAGTTTTTTGGGCAGCAACAACAACAAAAGATCCCGAAGAAGTTCAATGGTAACTGCTACAATTGCGGTAAACCCAACCACATGGCTAAGGCTGTTGGAAGCCTAAGAATGGAAGAAACAAACGAAATATTTCAAAAAAGATCTGTATCATTTAATTTTTCTGAACTTTATTTATATGCAGTTTTTTTTTCAAAAATAACTTGGTGGACAACTCAAACGAATTGTTGGTTGATACGGGCGCTACCCAACACATATGCTCCGATAAAGAGATTTTCCACATATATTCTAGTTTTTGGTAGAAAGCTCTTCATGAGTAATTATGCTACATCGGACATTGTGGGACTTGGAAAGGTTGTGATAAAAGATGACATCCGGCTTGAAAGTGACACTGGTGGATGTGCTTCATGTTCCTGAAATAAGGAAGAATCTAGTGCGGGGTCATCATTTGTCGAACATGATTTTAGACTAGTTTTTGAGTCTACTAAGTTTGTATTGACAAAAAATAGTCATTTAGTTGGGAAGGAGTATCTCGATGAGAACCTCTTCAAGTAGAATACAATAGTGGTTCGTCGTATTATTGATGACAATAAAAGTAATGATTCCATGTATTTGTTTGAATGTTCTGATTTATAGCATGTTTATTAAAGACACAAATTTTAATACTCTACGAGATTTAATGAATTTGGATTTGTTGTCTAAATATAATATTGATCCAACACATAAATGTGAAATATATGTTGAAGCGAAAATGACCAAAGTGTCTTTCCATTATGTTGAATGATGTACAAATCCTCTAGAATTAATTCACTCAGATATTAGTGATTTAAAGTTTGTGCAAACTAGAGGAGGAAAAAATTATTTTATAACATTTATTGACTATTGTTAGGATCAGAAAAGAGTTTAGAAGGGGGTAAATAAACTCTTTAAAAATATTTGTTTTAAAATTTGTTTTCAATCGTTTTTAGGCGGTTGAAAGTTTTTCTTGAACGGTTAGAAATATGAACCACTTGAAAAATGCGGAAAACGATTCACAATTTCTAATGACGACTTCAACTGGTTGGCTCGCTTGTTAACAAGAAACGGTTTGAAATGTAAGTGCTCGCGAAAAGTAAAGACACATGATTTTTATAGATGTTCAGACATAAAACTCCTACGTCACCCCTTCTTCCTCTTTAGGAAGAATTCCAATAAAAGACTTTAGCTTTACAAACTTATTGCAATAGCCCACTACAATCAGGACTTATCACACTGTCTATTTTGGAACCCTTAGTGATCACTTTACACATCTGAATTTTAAGGACCATCGGTTCACCAGACAACACTGTTAATCAAATAACCAAAGGGTTACTGATGTAAATAAAACAATATTTTTTAGTAGCACGAAGATTATCCTTGAATGATCAGATATCTTTCTGTTGAGTGTGTGCTTGGTGAGAGATGAAGTATATGATCTTTTGATGCGCTCAAATCTTCACATATGCAAGCTTTGATAGTGTAGTAATCTCGTGGTTGAAAAACTTAGAATGATCGAGCTATTTGCCTGCATAATTCAAATCTTCTTATTTAAGGCGTAAACCTGTCGCGTTGGAATGATATGTCACCATCAGCTGCGATAACATTAAATGTTCCTCAGCAAAACATTTAATGTTCTCTTTGCTTGTGCAGCTTTGAATCTCGTTCCTTGAAGAGTTGCTGCTGAGCATCCTTTCGTGGCAACTGTTATTAATATCAAAACTTGTAGGATGTATAAGCAATCTTTCTATTATGGGATAGTGACATTAATGAAGATCTTTATCGGGACTGGTGCAGCACATAGTTGACTTGTAACGGTGCAAACCCATTGATTGTCCTAAGTCGGTCAGAGAATGTCTTTCATTAAGTGAGAAATTAATAGCTCTTTAATGAAGCGGTCGAAATCTGTCTTAGAGCAACCGATTGGGGATCTTCTAGCGGTTGGAGCTCTTTTATTTGCAAACGGTTGAATAGTTCCTGTTATACAAGATAAACATCAACTGTTATCTTGAAACAGTTAGATGTTGTTTTGATTTTGTTATGTTGTTTTGATTTTGTTAATCACCAAAACTTTAAGATGATAATAATTTCTTAAAAACTATTGTACGAGGTACTGTTATGTATATATTTTAAGAAGTAAATATGAAGCACTTGAGATATTCATAAACTATAAAACCGAAATTGAGAATCAGGTCACTAAGCGAATAAAAAGTATCAAAATGATAAATGAGGAGAACACGAAGCATTTTTTGATGAGTTTTGTTATTTGAGAATTATACATCAAACTATTGTACCATACTCACCCCAATCTAATGCGATTGCTGAAAGAAAAAATCAAACTTTAGAGGAAATGATAAATGTCATGTTGATAAGTTCGGGATTACCACAAAACTTGTGGGGAGTGATACTGTCGGATAATTATATTCTGAACAAGATTCGCCACGAGAAAAATGACAAAACGTCATATGATTTGTGGAAAGACTATAAAACTTCATGCAAATACCTCAAAGTGTGGAGCTGTTTGGCCAAGTTTGAAATACCAAATTCAAAGCAAGTTAGAAATGTGTGAAGACCGTGCAACAATTTGGAAGGAAGAAATGAAGGGCACAAATTTGGGAGGAGATTCATTCAACCGATTACCTTGCAACTTAAGGAAAAACCAAACATCACTCCATTGCAGCGTAAGTCTCGGACATGTACCTTGAACCAAGAAGAGACCACATTCATCCGGGAGAGATTAGTACAATCATCCATTTGATTAGCCATCAGCGTCATTCGTGGAGCGACTTCAGAGCTTACCTTGTAAGCTGATTTTCCGTGCCCATAAATAAGAGGACTCTTCATGCAGAACTTGCACTTCCAAATCTCGAAATCCTCTCTAGCATCAACGTGTTCTCGAAGCTTTTCGCCCTCTAGGAACAAAGCTCTGCCGCAATCTCACCATTCACGTTTCCTTGAGCAGTCAGATTACAGTAAGTGGGTTTTCTCCTTTGTTTTCTTTTGTTTTTGATATTATTAAATAAAATTGCACACTTATATTTATTTAAGTGGCCCTTGATATTTATACTCTTTTAATAAATATGGTCCACTTATTTGATTATTTTTAACGTGGACTTTTGAATATATAAATTATTATATAAAGGATTTGGCTCACTTATTTTCTTTTTAAGTGAGCATGATATATTTCGAAAATAAATTAAATATGACTTTGAAAGTTCGATCGGCATTATATATTCGTTTCCATTTGTTATGAAATCCCCTGAATTATTCGTTGTTCGATATCGGTTATAATATTTGAAAGCATGTTGAATTATTTGAAATGCACTGTAATGATTCGATTTAGAAATGGTAAAAGAAATTCCAAACTTTGATATTCTCTGTTTAGGCCCTGATGCGGTGGGTTATAATAACCGTTCCTTTGGCCTCGCCCCTTAGAGGAGTAACATATAGGGGACTGATCAGTAAAAAAACCATAGAAAATGAGATGATTTTTCAGTGCTATATTCGTATTTGTATCAACATGCTTAATATTGAAATGTCGATAATTTATTCGTATGTATATCCTCAATATTTGTTATGCACGATCGGCCCCTATTTACTGAGTATTTCCCAAAATACTCACCCCTTACATTCTCACCCAGATAAGAACGAGGAACAAATTAAGAATGAAGAGCAAGATTACTTTTGGGGATGGTGATGAAGCAAATCCAAATCGAGACCAGTCGAATTTATTCTGTCTGTTAATTTTATCATCATGTATTTCACTTCCACATTTCGTTTTAATCGCATTGTAAAGACGATTACTTAATTATGAAATAGACTGGTTATTTTGATTACTACGAGGCTTGTTGTTTACAAATTGTGTGATTTTGAAACAACGCCGGTGTCGACTAACCCCGGTCTCGGGGCTTGACATTTAAGTGGTATCAGAGCCGGTCACCGGCATGGAACACTGAGAAATAAGTGCTATGCGGGGCAAAGTGCTACGTGCATGGGAGCCACCTTTTGAACTTGCAGGGCAAAGTGCTACATGACGGGAGCCACCTCTTGAACCTGTAGGAGCCACCTCTAGATTCTCGGTGCTGGTATATCGAGGGGTCAGGCCGCGACGAGGACGTCGCGTTTTGAAGGAGGGGTGATTGTGATACCCTTGTCCCATATCTGAAAAATCAAAGATTTAAAATGAGTTTATAATGGCTTACAATGGACTTCTATAGCAACTTGGGTTAATCATTTTCGTAAAGCGAGGACGAATACGAAGTAGTAGCTATAGGAGCTCATTGTGCAGTCACGCAGGCGCGGGCCCGGGCTCGGGGCATGACAGAACGGTATCAGAGCCGCCAGGTTCATAATCTGGTTGGGGAAGGAAATTGTTCGGAAAAAATTTTCGGTGAAATTTTAAAAATCGGCCAATGCAGTCCCTCCGAAACGGCCCAACGAGCGAGTTTCACCACTTTGTCATGAAGTAGGGGTCCAAATCGCGAAATTCCTTCGTTTAGACCTCCGAAACCGCGTTTTTGCCGTTTTAGGAAAGTTTCGTAGAGCCTATAACTTTTCGTAGGAAACTCCGAATTCGATTCCGTCGATTGTTCGGGAATCCTCTCGACATGTGCTTTCCATCCATGTACACATCTCGAAAATTTCCATTTTTGGAAAATTTTCGATAAATTTCTATCCCTGCATTTTACTGCTTTCTGTTCTATATCATTAAACTTATTCTGAGCCTTTCCATTTTCTTTCTTGTGATTTCAGGAAATGGCTTCAAGTTCTTCTATGCCTCACACTCGGACCACGGCACACATGAGTGTTGTACCCGTCCCCGACAAGGATCTCATTATTAAGGACCTTCGAGCATCACTTGCACTAGAGCAGAAAAGACAACGGGAAATTGCTTGCGACATTACATAAGCTGCAAGAAGAAAAGCACGAGCTAGAGGAACAGAAAGCTCACTTCAATGCTCTCTTGGAACAGACCTCCTTTATAGCGGTCCAACGGCATCAGCAGGATGCATTGATCCGTCAAGAGCTACAAGATTCGGTGCAACATCTGACTATGCATAACGAAAATTTACAAAATCAGGTTCAACAACTTCAGGATGTCCTTATCAACTTAGAACCGGAAATGGAACCAATAGAAGAGCCGATGGAAGATGAAGCAGTAGGAGATGGCGAGATTTTAGATGATTAGGGACTTAGAGTCGTGACCATTTGTAATAAGGATTTATAATCCATTTGCTTTCTCATGAATTTTCTCTCCTTTTGTGCTTCCTAAAACTTGGATTTGTATTGCTTCCCTTTTCGTTTGAATCAATAAAAAGTTTTATTTAATCAATGGTCAATTTCAGTTCATGATTAATTCTTATATATGTTAGCAAACAATATCTTAGAAACTTGTACCCTTGTAGGAAATGGCCGGAAGACTTCCACGAAACAATCGCAACCCGCGGTACGCAAACATTAACAACCGCAACGATAATAATGGAGATCCGAATGCTGACGGCAATCCACCTCCCAGAGTGGGCTTGAGCCAAGCAGATTTGATGGCCATAGCCACCATAGTGGCAACAACCATCCAGGGTTTGGGAAACCCCAATGGTAACGGTAATCAGCAGCCTCAACCACCACCGGCACAGCATGGGATCAAGTATCATTATGAGTCTCTTCGTAAGAACCGTTGCCCAGTGTTCAAGGGAGACGCAGACCCTGAAAGTAGCCAGAATTGGTTAAAAAGCGTGGAAACCCAATTGCGACTGTTAGAGATACCCGAGGCACTCAAAGTAGAGGTGATAGTACCATTCCTGGAGGATAAGGCGAGCAAGTTGTGGGAAACAGTCTCACCTACTCTGACAAATGCCGGAGCAATTACCTGGCAACAATTCAGAGATGTCTTTCTCAAACATTTTTTCCCAGCAGAAGTCAGACTACAGAAACTGAGTGAATTAGAGAACTTCTCGCAAACTCCAGACATGTCAGTGGTAGATTACACCTCCCGATTCAATGACCTTGGAACCTATGCCCCGACAATCATGGCAGATGAAGTTCTGAAGATGCACAGATACAAGAAAGGATTGAGCAGTCGTATCCAGTCATCCTTAGCAGTTTACCAACCTACAAGCTTTGCTGATTTAATGGGAGCAGCAATAAGAGCTGAGACAGACATCAAGCGTCGGGAGGACGAGAACAAGAATAAGCGACCTCTTACTGGACAGTCATCTCAAGGAAAACAACCATTCAAGAGACCCAATCAATCCAATGGGTCATTCAAAGGTGCTTCGTCCCACACAACCTACCAAGAACCAAAGATGTGTCCCAAATGTAATAGTCGTCATTCTGGGGAATGCCACAGACAGACTGTGTCATGTTTCAATTGTGGGAAATTAGGGCATCGAATCGCTAATTGTCCTGAGCCATTAAAGAAAGGGACCAAGCCAAATGTTGATGCTAACCCCAACAAGCCAAAGGAGAATAAACCCAACGCTTGTGTGTTTGCAATAACTCAAGAAGAAGCAGATGATGCAAACGATGTCGTGGCAGGTACCATTTTTATCAATGAAATGCCAGCTTATGTGTTGTTTGACAGTGGTGCTACTCATTCATTTATATCTAAAAGGTTCACTAAGAAACTAGGGCTTACACCTGAAATACTAGTCGAACCCTTTAGAGTAGTGACTCCTACTAGTAAGACAATCGAAACACATAGAGTGCACCGAAAGTGTAAAATCTGTATCAATGAACACATATTCCAAGCAGAATTGATACAACTGAACATGGTGGAGTTCGACTCCATTCTAGGAATGGATTGGTTATCCAAGAATCATGCATTAGTAGATTGCCGAATGAAGAATGTCAAACTTCAAGATCCAAATCAAGAAGAGGTCATTTACCATGGCAAAGTCAAGAAACAGAAGTCCCTCCTATCAGCTTCTCAGACTTGGAGAGCCATGAAAAGCGGAAAAGAAGTTTACCTAGCAATGATAAGCGAGGTAAATGAAGAAACTACGCTTGCATTAGAAGAGATTCCAGTAGTTCAAGACTTTCCAGATGTTTTTCCTGAAGAACTCCCTGGAGAAATTCTGGACCGAGAAGTAGAATTTGAAATTAATTTGATGCCCGATGCTGCACCAATATCAAAAACACCCTATCGAATGGCTCCAGCAGAATTGAAGGAATTGAAAGATCAACTCCAAGAGCTGTTGGATAAGAAACAAATCCGACCAAGTGTATCCCCTTGGGGAGCTCCTGTTCTATTTGTAAAGAAAAAGGATGGAAGCATGAGATTGTGCATTGATTACAGAGAACTGAATAAAATCACAATCCAGAATAAGTACCCGCTTCCAAGAATAGACGATTTGTTTGATCAACTCAAAGGAGCTACAGTCTTTTCCAAACTCGACCTAAGGACAGGTTATCACCAACTGAAGGTCAAGTCAGACGACATTCCGAAGACGGCTTTCAGAACAAGATATGGACATTACGAGTTCATGGTAATGCCGTTTGGATTAACAAATGCTCCAGCAGCATTTATGGATCTCATGAACAGAGTATTCAAACCATTTCTTGACAAGTTTGTGGTGGTGTTTATTGACGATATTCTCATATATTCACCAAGTGAAGAAGACCACAAAGAACATCTCCGTCTAACTCTTCAGACACTGAGAGAGAAAGAACTTTACGCCAAATTCAAGAAATGTGAATTCTGGCTAAGTAGCGTCACATTCTTGAGACACATAATATCAGCAGCAGGAGTGGCTGTGGTTCCTAAGAAAATAGAATCAATCTTAGATTGGCCTAGACCAAAGACTGTGACAGAAATTCGAAGCTTCTTGGGATTAGCGGGCTATTACCGAAAATTTGTTGAAGGATTGTCTTCAATAGCCATACCTCTCACCAAGCTCACACAGAAGAACTCTAAATTTCAATGGAGTGAACCGTGTGAGAAAAGCTTTGATACTTTGAAGAATAAGCTTACCTCTACGCCAGTATTGGTATTACCTATGGAAGGCAAGGATTTCACCATCTACATTGATGCATCTAAAGGAGGTTTAGGATGTGTACTCATGCAAGAAGGAAGGGTGATTGCATACGCGTCGAGACAGTTGAAGCCGTATGAACAAAATTACCCAACACATGACCTCGAACTGGTAGCAGTCGTCTTTGCTTTGAAGATATGGAGACACTATCTCTATGGAGCCAAGTGTGAGATTTTCACTGATCACCAAAGTCTCAGATATTTGTTCACGCAAAAAGAACTAAATATGCGGCAGAGACGATGGATTAAACTCCTGAAGGATTACGACTTGACGATAAGCTATCATCCGGGCAAGGCAAACAAGGTAGCTGATGCTTTAAGTCGAAAGAATACGAGTAAGGTGATCCTAGCATCACTTTCAGCACAACCATGCCTTCGAGAGACAATCAAGATAAGTCATGATAGAGATTCCGCTTTGGTGAAACTGAAAGAGCAATGTAAAGAAGGGAAATCACCAAATTTCGAGATGGATAACAAAGGAATCTTGTGGACGAAAGGAAGATTGTGCGTACCAGACATCGATAACCTTCGACAAGAAGTAATGTCTGAAGCACATAAGTCAAAATTTTCAGTCCATCTTGGCAGTACCAAGATGTACAGAGACCTGAAGAAGAATTTCTGGTGGAGTGGAATGAAAAAGGATGTTGCGACATTTGTTTCCAAGTGTCTTGTGTGCAAACAAATCAAAGCAGAGCACCAAAGACCTGGAGGACTTATTCAACCTCTCGAGATTCCACAATGGAAATGAGAACATATCTCCATGGACTTTGTTGTCAGGTTACCAAAGTCTAGACAAAGTCATGATGGCATCTGGGTAATCGTAGATAGACTCACAAAATCTGCGCATTTCTTACCAGTCCACATGAACTATAATTTGGACAAGCTAGCCACATTGTACATGGATAATATCGTACGATTACATGGGGTTCAAGCCAGCATATTTTCAGACAGAGACCCGAGGTTTGTATCTCGTTTTTGGAAGAGTTTTCAACAAGCCATGGGAACTAAGGTCACCCTCAGTACGGCCTATCATCCTCAGACCGATGGCCAAACAGAGAGGACAATCCAAACTTTAGAAGACATGCTGAGATCATGTGCTCTAGACTTTAGTAGTAATTGGAGTGAACATTTGCCTTTGATTGAGTTTGCTTACAATAACAGTTATCACAGCAGCATTGGAATGGCGGCGTACGAAGCTCTGTATGGGCGAAAATGTCGATCACCATTGTATTGGGACGAAGTAGGGGAAAGAGCCATCACTGGACCCGAACTGATCCAAGAAACAGTGGATAAAGTTGCTATCATCAGAGAAAGACTCAAAGTTGCCCAAGATCGACAGAAAAGTTAGGCTGATTTGAAAAGAAGACCAGTGGAATTTATAGTGGGAGAAAAAGCATACTTGAAAGTGTCACCAATGAAGGGTGTGGTTCGATTCAACAAACCCGGGAAGCTGAACCCTAGATATGTTGGACCTTTTGAAATTCTCGCAAAAATGGGAACACTTGCATACAGATTGGCACTCCCACCGAATATGTCTAGAATCCATAATGTCTTCCATGTTTCACAACTAAGAAGATATGTTTCGGATCCAAGCCACATCCTTGAAGCTGAACCACTCTTAATCGAGGGGGACTTGAATGAAAGACTTACATATAAGGAAGTCTCGATCCGAATCGTGGATACCATGAACCAAGTACTAAGACGACGAACGATCCCATACGTCAAAGTACAATGGTCTAATCATACCGAAAGAGAAGCCACTTGGGAAATCGAAGAGAAGATAAGAGACCAATACCCCTACCTTTTCGAAGGACAAGTTAATCCAAGTTTCGAGGACGAAACTTACATTAAGGAGGGGAGAATGTGAAGATCGTGCAACAATTTGGAAGGAAGAAATGAAGGGCACAAATCTGGGAGGAGATTCATTCAACCGATTACCTTGCAACTTAAGGAAAAACCAAAAATCACTCCATTGCAGCGTAAGTCTCGGACATGTACCTTGAACCAAGAAGAGACCACGTTCATCCGGGAGAGATTAGTACAATCATCCATTTGATTAGCCATCAGCGTCATTCGTGGAGCGACTTCAGAGCTTACCTTGTAAGCTGATTTTCCGTGCCTATAAATAAGAGGACTCTTCATGCAGAACTTGCACTTCCAAATCTCGAAATCCTCTCTAGCATCACCGTGTTCTCGAAGCTTTTCGCCCTCTAGGAACAAAGCTCTGCCGCAATCTCACCATTCACGTTTCCTTGAGCAGTCAGATTACAGTAAGTGGGTTTTCTCCTTTGTTTTCTTTTTTTTTTTATATTATTAAATAAAATTGCACACTTATATTTATTTAAGTGGCCCTTGATATTTATACTCTTTTAATAAATATGGTCCACTTATTTGATTATTTTTAAAGTGGACTTTTGAATATATAAATTATTATATAAAAGATTTGGCTCACTTATTTTCTTTTTAAGTGAGCATGATATATTTCGAAAATAAATTAAATATGACTTTGAAAATTCGATCGGCATGATATATTCGTTTCCATTTGTTATGAAATCCCCTGAATTATTCATTGTTCGATATCGGTTATAATATTTGAAAGCATGTTGAATTATTTGAAATGCACTGTAATGATTCGATTCAGAAATGGTAAAAGAAATTCCGAACTTTGATATTCTCTGTTTAGGCCCTGATGCGGTGGGTTATAATAACCGTTCCTTTGGCTTCGCCCCTTAGAGGAGTAACATATAGGGGACTGATCAGTAAAAAACCATAGAAAATGAGATGATTTTTCAGTACTATATTCGTATTTGTATCAACATGCTTAATATTGAAATTTCGATAATTTATTCGTATGTATATCCTCGATATTTGTTATGCATGATCGGCCCCCATTTACTGAGTATTTCCCAAAATACTCACCCCTTACATTCCCACCCAGATAAGAACGAGGAACAAATTGAGAATGAAGAGCAAGATTACTTTTGGGGATGGTGATGAAGCAAATCCAATTTGAGACCAGTCGAATTTATTCTGTCTGTTAATTTTATCATCATGTATTTCGCTTCCGCATTTCGTTTTAATCGCATTGTAAAGACGATTACTTAATTATGAAATAGACTGGTTATTTTGATTACTACGAGGCTTGTTGTTTACAAATTGTGTGATTTTGAAACAACGTCGGTGTCGACTAACCCCGGTCTCGAGGCTTGACAAAATGTACCAAAGATGGTTGATTGAAATACCGAAGCAAAATGTTGAAAAAAACACTTTGACATGAAAGATATGAATATTGATGATGTTATTTTAGGGATTAAAATATCTAAAACTTCAGAAGAAATAGTCTTATCTCAATCTCATTATGTTGAGATTATTTTGACGAAGTTTAATGCATATGACTCATCTCCAGTAAATGCACATATGGATGTGAGCTTATATTTTGGTAAAAATCATGGAGAATCAATGTCTCAACTAGAATACTCCAAAATTATTGGAAGCTTTATGTACATCAATAACTATACTCGACCGGACATCGCTTGTACGATAAATAAATTGAGTCGATACTAGCAATATTAGTGACGTTCATGGGAACTCTTTAACAAGGGTGCTTAGATTTTCAGGCACACCTTAGATTATGGGTTTCATTTTATGAAATATCCTGAATATTTAGAGGGATTAGTGATGCAAATTAGATTTCTGACACAAAAACTCCGAATCCACCAGTGGACATATATTTAGCATTGGTGGTGGTGCACAACTTAGATGTCATCCAAAAACACATGCATCAATAGATCCACAATGAAAACTGAGTTCATAGCACAGATAAAGTTGCAAAAGAAGCAAAATGGCTTCACAACTTTCTAGAAGAAATTTCGTGTTGGACGAAACCAGTGCCTACAATAACAATACATTGTGACAGTCAATCAACAATTTAAAGGGTACAAAACAACATGACAATGAAAAGTCTTGACATATTCGTCGAAGACATAATATAGTATGACAATTGATCTCAAATAGAGTTAAAAGATCAAGCGTACAACTTTTCTAGTTGAATGGGCTTGAAACCTAAAAAATAAAATTTTATGTGGTAACCCAACCTTGTTGATTGAAGATCTCAAGATCTTGGTTCAATGAGACAACTATATTATGAGAACTTGAGCTAACACTCGGGAATGAACAACAGGTTTATCTGCTGGACAATGCGGCTTCGACCTAGAAAGTGAGTCCAATGAACAACAGGTTTAAACCTTGGTATATGATTCATCTCAACAACGTGACTTTGGCCCAGAAATGTGAATTCACAATGACTAATGATCGATTGTACGGATCATACTTGATTATCTGGGAAAAAATATTACACCGAATGTTGGTAGGAGTCACATCTTTAGCCCACGATATTCACTTCAGAGCATTGAATAATCATTATAATTGAAGAAATATGTAATAAACTCATGGTAGAAAAACTTCACGGTATAAACCATAAGGTAAAAATCCTCATGGTAGAGAAACCTCACATTGGTAGCTTATTTTTTCGTCTCAGTTTCAATCTCAAGCACAGATAATTTCCTATAAATATGATTTGAGTGATTTTACATTGTTTATGATCATTAGTAAGTGTTGAAACAATTTAAAAATAATTTTTATGCAAAACTTATATCGGAAAGTTTTGGTTAAAACTTAATAAATTCATATTAAATCAAAGACATATCCGAAAAATTATAAACTTCACCAGATTGCTGGAATTATTTCAGAAATTGATCAGAAAATATAAAATCCAGCTTCTGGTTGGTGCATGTAATATTCACGTGTCACACGCCAGTGAGGCGGTGCATGTGGCTGCTTCTACGACCACTTGCAGCTGGGTTATTCCAGAATGGTGTATTTTTGGAAGATCTACGACTTTATGCTTACACTTTTCGAAATTCAGAACTGATTAATATTATTTTGAAAAACTAGAATGATTGTCAAGCTTATTTCAGATGATAAAAATATTCGGAGAATGTTAGGATTATCAGCTGATATATATGTTAAAAAAATATTTTGAACAATTTTTATTTTATAACCAATGTGAAAATTGTTTAAGAATAAAAAGTAAATCAAGTTAGAAGTAGCTACTTTAGTACGAATTTTCTCGAATTTTTTCATAAATGTTATTCGTAAATCTTGATTTTTTGGGCAAATAATTGATTATTTTGTTACATCACCTATACAAAATTTTTTTTAATGGAAAATTATTGTTGTGTAAAATTTTCGAAAATTTTGGAGATGGTTTGCTATTTTTCACTTATCTTCTCCTAGTTTTCCCCCATTTTCTTTTATCCAATTTCTTCCCCAATTTCCTCTTCCTAAAACTCACAAATTTCACATATTTTTTCTCATGAAATGCATCACATGAGGCCTATTTTTAGGAAAATTGAGATGAGGTGAGTCACAACAACTAGCCAAGTGTTTTGCCTAACTTAATGATTTAGAGACACCTATTTTTTATTAAATTTATATATAATTAATTTTTTTAATTTATATATATTGTTTTAATTTATTTATTTAGGTTATATTATTTAGAAGCAGATTCTATTTGTTTGTAATGTTTAATTAAGATTTGTTTGTGGGACTAATTTTATCTAATTAAATTATTGTTATTATTCAGAAGAATTTTTATTAAATAGGACAAAATAATTAACAATAAGCACGTGGGATTAAATAAAAATGTTCAAAAACTCGATTTTGTTGGCTTCATTATTCGTTAGTTCAATCACTCGGAAGAACCCACCAATGAAGATCTTGTATCGAAACAAAATCTAGGGGATTAATTTAGATCCTGGATTTGGCTAATTTAGGGCACAATGTTCCATATTATTTTTTTTCATGTGAGTTCCTCGGTCACACAAATATAGATTTGTGTCAAAAGCTTACTTTTGAATTGAGACATGTCTCAAAATCCCATATATTACAGTTTATCTCAAATCTTAGAAGTCCAATGACAATGGAAGCCCGCAGAATGTGGAGAGGCCCAGTAGACTAGCCCAAGAAAGAGTCAGTTGAAGACCACGATGATAGGAGTTGACCCACGATCCATCATCGATGGCCAACTGTTCAGTGGAGTGTAACAAATGACGAGAGGATGAATTAGAAAAAGACACGACAAAACATTCAACAAAGCAGCAACAAAGCTTCTTCAATTTCTCTCAATAGTTTATCTGTATATTTTCCAATTTCCAGCATTCTAGTTTATTCAAATTTTGGCATATTCCTCTAACTTTCTTGTAAAAAATTTCGTTCATGTTCATAACAACGTAATTAAATTTGATGTTATTCATGAATTTTCTCTACAGTTTCATCATATTCCTCAGTTTATATTTTTTGCTTTGAAGTCATACCGAGAGAATTAGAACAAACGGTCGAATCGAGACTCACAACACTTGATAAAGAAGTCGAATCATTCCATATTTGGCACAATCACGTGCTTGGCACATCCCACAACTGTTCGTGAGAAAAAAAAATTGGCGCGTCCGGTGGGATCGAAATGCCTCCAAAGCATACTGAGAAACGTGAAGGAATTCTTCCATCACAGGAGAAAAGTCATCATTCACAATAAGAAGAATCCGATGCTGACGGAAAATCGGTGAACGACTTGTGCACATGTTCGAAGAATAGGCTATAAAGGAAGGAGTTGTAATTTCTGGTGGCGAGGACCTTTCAGCAAACAGTATGTTGTCCACGGAGAAGAATATCCGTGGTGATATCAACGAAATGACCAAAACTTTTACTGTTGTTATGATGTATTTTATGGCAGAAATAAGGGAATTGAAGAAGTCTTCGAGGGAAGAGAATAAGTCGCCAGAAGTTGGTAAACCTAAGGAAACTTAAACTAAGTTGTTTGAAGACCAAGGCCAGGAGTCGGGAAGTTCTCAAGCAGGTGAAAACCGTTGCTTGTAGGAATCACCGACTCTGGGATCTATCAAGGAAGGAAAGTATACTCCTCCACTCAAGAAGGAAGAGGAATTGGGGACGAAACACCAAATTTACAGCAATGGTAAACAAGTAGCTGATAATATGTTCTCTGTGACTTCTCCTAACATGCATCCGAGAATGTATGCTGATGGGAGAATACATGTGTATTCAGTTCCAAGTTCGAGGGATAACACTCGGGGGGCAAATTTTTCGCCGTACCCATTAAGACAAACTCCAGTCTTGGACTTTGAGACTGTACGTGATGTTATTCAAGAGTTATATGGCACAGGGGTGAGGCCAATCAACCGACCAGAGTTTCACAAGCCATACCCTGATGTAGTTGATCATGAAAATCCTTATCCATGAGGGCATTGTATTCCAAACTTTACTTAATAATCGGGGAAGATAACCAATCTAGTGTGGAACATGTGGCGAGGTTTACGATACAGTGTGGGGAACTAGAAAATTTGGATAACTTTTCCAACTACAAGCTACGTTTGTTTCCCAATTCATTGACTAGCATTATGTTTACTTGGTATGCCACACTGCCTCAAAATTCTATTATGACTTGGCATGATATGGAACGTCAGTTCCATAGACACTTTTTCAGAACAGTACCTGAGATTAGTATAACGGAATCGTCGAGAGTGGTCCAGAAGCCAGGAGAATCTGTAATGATTCATATGCAAATTCAAAAGAGTGAGGAGTAGGTGCAAATTTTTCCTTCCAGAATCAGAATATGTGAAAATGGCGCAACGAGGACTTGATTTTGAGCTGAGAAAGAAATTCCAAGAGATGGAGTTCTGTGATTTTTATGAGCTTGCCGCCAAAGTATCAGAGTATGAGGAACTACTACACGAGGAAAGTCATAAAAAGAAGTATACTATTGGATCTTACTTTCAGGAAGTTGAAGAAGTCGCCTTGGCAGAAGTGATGAATTTTGGATCACGTACATTCTCGTTATTAAAGTGCAAGAATGAAAAATTTCCCAGAAAAATTCTTCTCCAGTTCAAATATCCTACACCTTTGATGTGTCAAAAACAGAAGAAATTTTTGATCATTTAGTGAAGGAAAAATTCATAACCTTCTCCATAGATCAAAAAGTACCAACCAGAGAGGAGATAAGGGAATGTACTATTGTAAATATCATAATTCCTTCAACCATAATACTAATGCTTATTGAGCTTTTAAAAATATTCTACAAGAAAGAATCAACAAGGGAATCCTGAGATTCCCTGATAAAAAAGAGACAATGATAGTGGATGAAGACCATTTTCCACCAGTAGCCAACGTGAAATTGAATAATACCGACTTGCGATTTCTAATCAATGAGAAGAGGAATGTAGTTGATAACAGATCCTTCCGGCCAAGGGTTACTATAAGGAATTTTTGGGTTCCTAGTAAGATGATATTTGAGGTCAAAGACAGAAGAAAATAAACTTTTCATGAAAAATATCATCATTACAACATGGGGAATATGTCTTACAGAGTGAGGAATGGAGGGTATGATGGAGAATATATGGCCAAGAGGCCGGTGAATCATTACCTCGAAAGGAGCTCGTCTACTAAAGTCATGAATGATGAGAGAAGATATGACCAGCAGTAATCCCAAAAGATACTTCAGGGGTCCCCATTCCTGAATAATCTTAAAAAAATATGAAGAAAATTCCGTTTTGTTGTTCCTCTGATGGTAACACCTAATGGACAATGGAAATGTGTGGAACATCCAAAGTTTCCAAAGCCTCTTTCTCGAACCCAAAAAAGACATTTGTTGAGAGAAAAAGCTGCGGAGCCAAGGTTGAAAATGGAAGAGTCGTTTAAAGAAAAGAAGAAGTTCGGCAGGAAGGCTACTGAGAATAAAAAAAGGAAGGTGATGACTTATTGTCAGTAGAAGAAAGTAATGTGGTCAAGAAAGCTACCTTCAAGGTAGGGCAGATTCTTGTTTCGTTTGAGTGTACCACGTGCTCATTAATGTTACCAGATGAGTTCAAACGCAAAAAAAATGTTTAGACTGATGGCTTCATGGAAATGAAATTGCTACAAATTCCGTCCAAAATAATGTTTCGAAAGATTGTGCTAGAGTTCTTGTTGATGAAGAGAAAAGAGTGATTATGAAAAACATACCAATGAGATGACTAGATAAATCAAACCACTTTATATCATGGCACATATGGAAAGCCGGTGTATAGAGTATTGATAGATAATGGATCTGCTGTCAACATTCTACCCTATACAATTCTGCAGAAGTTGGGGAAAAGTGTGAAAAACTTGATTCCTACAGAAGTATCTGCGGCAGCTTTTATTGGAGAATCCACCAAAACCTTGGGATTTTTACCAGCAAATGTCACTGTAGGGTCTTATTCTTCTCTGTCAGTCCTCTTCGTGGTCAATTTCAGTGCTAGCTTCCATGCTTTGTTAGAGAGGGATTGAATTCATACCAATCATTGTGTGCTATCATCAATGTACCAGTTATTATTAATGTGGAAAGGTGACGAGGTTGAAGTGGTACATGTTGATTCAAAGCCGTATCAATCTAATTTCAATGCCATGGAAGCTAGATATTATGATGGAGCTTTTGGTCCAATTAAGCTTCGCAACTACAAGGTGCATGGAAAACCAGGAGCAGTATACATGGATACTCAGAAAGTTAAAGAAGCACTTGATAAGGTCCTCAAACCTACTACCATGGTCTTTCTTAGACCCATGATCCGACCTATTATTGAGGAGGTCGATGACTAAGTTCATTAAAGAAGAGATGGAGGTCGATGCAACTTCTGAGTGGAAAGCCACACTGCAGTAGCTGGTGAATGAGGTGCAATCTCGGGAGTTGTGGGATATTGATGGAGCTGAGTTAATATTTGAGGAAGAATGTGGAGGTAGCGAAGAAGAAGAATACAAATGGAGGATATCTTAGCTCCGGCTCAGATGAAAGATCGACAGTCGGAGACAAATGGTTCATAAAGTTGGAATAGATGAAAAGTATTATACAAAGTAGGCTGGATGACCACTTTGGTTAATTTTGTCATATTGACTTACAAGAAGTTTCTGTAAATATGTGAAGAATAAGATTTTAAGTTATTCCTTACTGAACTTGCTTGTAAATAACGATGGAGCACTTGTGAATAAATAAAAATGATTGCTCATGGAATCCATTGTAGTTGATGTATTTTGAGATGAATATTTGTTGTGTTAGTTGGCCAAATTGATGAAAAAAAGAAGTTTGTTTATTTCATATCTTGAAACCTTGGGGAGTATTGTTTGAAAAATGTTTTTTAACTGTTGGTTGGTAACAAACAAATGTTGACTTGCAGTGTTTGCATCAATGTTGAAGAAAACATGCTTTTTGCTGTTTGTTTAATTTTTAGAAAATTTTGGCAGAGTTTCTTTTGTAAATGTGATATGCCAAAAAATATAAATATCGATAAATAAATCCCAAGCAACATATATAATGTTAACAACATGTTTCCAAGAACAAAATTTGGTTTTCAAGCTACTTTTTCAAATCTACACATCAGGAAAAACACTTCATGGCAAACAAGTGTAAAAAAGTACACCCACTGTCCTTAGCCTAATATTTTATTTCGTCTCAATGTGTATAACACTCCATACGTATATGCTTAATCACTTGCAAAGATATTCATCCAAACTTGGCAATTTTCTTTTGGATTGGCCAGCAGCACTACCATGAGGATTTTTCATCTCCATTGGTTTTTAAGGTACATTCTTTCATTGGTCTTTGAGGTTATCAAATCCTCGATTTCTCCAACTATGTTTCCTGAAAAATAAATGAGAACCACATGAGAAATAATGGAGTGTTGATCAACAAAACTATGCTTTGTGTGCGTTATATGTTGTCATTGATGTGGAACTTTTCACTTCTTTGCGAGATAGAATGAATCTTGCATGTTTTGAGTTTATAGCTTGCCAAAATTCCAGAAAGGGGATCTCATCCTTAGTGAGTTTGATGGAGCATCGCAATCCCTTGGTGCTAGTGTATTTCTTGTAAACTTATGGAAGATTACATACGTTGCACAAACTATATGTCAAGCTCTAAATATGCACATCGATGAAGCCATTTTGTTGAGGTGCAAGCAATGGATGTTACAAAGGGAGCTGATATTGAAAGAATACTGGGAAAGATAGTTCACAGTAAGCCATTAAGAAAATCTGAGATATACATGCTTCATTTGCACTCAGACAATTCATTGAACACCTTAAATGCAAATATACGTAGAGATTATTACCAATTTACTGGAGTATATGTGGGAGATCGAATCTGGATATCCGGGGAAGGCAAGGTCGCTTCACGGCAAGTAGGAGAAGTGTGATTTTTGCTGGATTTGTAGGCATAACCACCACCGAGAAACGAGACTATACAAGAATGTGATAAAGAAATATGTGAACTTGGGCTGAAAAAAAAAAAAGAAAAGAAAAGAAGAAATGTGCAAACATGAGGTTTCATGGAATAACATTGGAGAAGTTTGAAAGTAGATAAAATAAAGAAACCAAACATATAATGAAGAGTTTAAAGATGATGATAGAAACATGGGTGTTTGTTGAGGAAAGGAGAATTTGAAAATGAGATAGTAAGAAACAAGGGTTTTTCATTGTAAAGGGGTTGCATTGATGAACTTTAGGTTGAGAAACACTAGAGGAATCAGGGGTTCTAGGAATGCACACTCACATTTAATTTGTTGGGGGAAGAACATGCGTCTCGGCTGTCAACTCATCCTCAAGTCTATAGAACCATTCCTCTCAACTATCGAATTTTACTCTGGACTCATATTTAAATCGTTGAAGAATTAAACACAACAAATAAATTTAAACATAGCCAAATTGGTTGAATGGACCGATTTAGCCAAATTTTCCAAATGGGCCAAGGGCCCAAATTGGCTAGGGGCAATTATTTAGCCCAAATCTTTGAAGTCCAATGACAATAGAAGCCCACAGAATGTGGATAGGTCCAGTAGACAAGTCCAAAAAAGAGTCAGTTGAAGACCGCGATGAGAGGAGTTGACCCATGATCCACAATGATGGATCGTGGAAGATGGCCAACTATTCGGTGGAGTGGAACAAATCATGAGAGGAAGAATCAGAAAAAGATACGACAAAACATTCAACGAAGCAGCAACAAAGCTTCTTCAATTTCTCTCAATAGTTTATATGTATTTTTTCCAATTTCCATCATTTTAGTTTCTTCATATTTTTGCATATTCCTCTAACTTTATTGTAAAAAATGTTGTTCATATTCATAAAAGTATAATTAAATTTGATGTTGTTCATGGATTTTCTCTACAATTTCATCATATTTCTTAGTTTATAATTTTTGTTTTGAAGTCATATCGAGGGAATTAGAACTAACGGTCTAATCAAGACTCACAACGCTTGATAAAGAAGTCGGATCATTCCATGTTTGGCACGATCACGTGCCAGGCACGCCCCACAAGTTTTCGTGAGAAATAATTTTTTTTTATGTCAAAAGTATTACTTTGACTGCAGATATGGATCGAGTCATACTCTAAATAATTTGACGTGAGATAATTATAGGTAAAAATTTGAGATATTATATTAAATTACAAAATATAGAGATTGTTTTTCGTAAAAAATTTGAACTGTTAATTAGAATAATTATCTAAGTAAAATAACATTTGGTATTTTAAATGTGAGGATACTCGATTAACTGCTTTTATTATTTCGATGTCACATTTTTAAATAACCACAACACTTTTATCAAATTATAAAAATACTCAATTTTTATTTGATTAAAAATTTATTTTAGTACAATTTCGAAATTTCTAAAAATGTCACTTATCTTATTCAATGTATATAAAATTATATTTCATCGAACTTTGAAAAAAATTAATTTTATTTGAAGTATCACGTCTGGACACGTGCGTAAAAGATGGGGCAAATGAGCACACGTGCGGCACACCATCCTCCTCTATGAATACCTCCAAGCCCATAATCTTATCCCTCTTCCGTTCCCCAAAATCTCTCTGTGACATCTCTCTTCTTTCCCAGTCCCGAAGAAAGAAGAGATACATCGATCCTACTCTCAATCTGTTCACCGTAATTTTCTCTAATTGTTCCTTGTTTTTCTTCTACATGCTCGTGATTGTTATTTGTTGTGTTTTGATTTTTGTAATGCATTGATTGTAGTGTATGGATTTTTTTTTCTCTGATTTGTTCTTCATTTTGCAGGCTTTTGGATTAATTCGTACAATTTCTTGTGGAAAAAGCGGGAAAATGAACAGATTGGTGTACCAGCAGAAGGCTTTGGTTGGGGGCTGTGTCACCGACGGTGTCATTTGCCCGAAGCCCCGTAGAATCGGCGGCCTACCGCGTCACTTTCACGACCCCGTTAAAACTCACTCTCGGATGCTACAAATCAAGTATTGTACATGTTTTCGTTTCCTTTTCTTTTGGGGTTTTTGATCATTGCTTTTGTTGGAGTTTTGTTGGAATTTTTTTTAATGACAGGAATCCTCCGACAGATGTGTATGATGCTAGAGCGGGGACGGTGCTTCTGGATATTATTCAATCGAAGGTAACTTTTTTACTTTTCATGATATTTGATAAGCACTTGAGTTTGTTTGATTGGTTGGTTATATGTATGTATTAATGCGTCCTGTGGATTGTGGGCTCTAAAATTGATTTCCAAGGTTTGGGATATGGAATATGTGGATTTGGTTCTAGGTAGATATCCAAAAATTGATTGGATTTCATTATGAAGAAGATGGCAAACTTGTTTATCCGTGTTTGGCGGCTGTCTGATTCTAAAGGATCCATATGGCATTTTTATCCATTTGTAAGCTTTTGGCTCTTAAATGTAATACCCGTTTGGATTTCATATCTGTTTTGCTTAGAGCATAAAACTACAAGGGGAGTTAACCCGGAGCCCACCAGTAGATGCGGGTATCAGTAGATTGTGCAATCAACTGAGGATTTCAATCTGACCTTAAGAGTAAACCTGGCTTATAACAAGAAAGCCGCTATAAGCCACCTATTTGCTTAAAGCAGTATATGTGTGTAAAATGCAAAAAAAAATATTGAAATGGAGCAGAACCTATCCAGAATACTATTGTCTCCGAAAGTCGGAATGGCTGTCCTTGACAATGGTTATGCGCTTGCCTTTTGTGCTATTTGTTTCCTTGTAGATATAGACCTTTGCTTATTGTAAGAGCCTGAATGTGTGCCACATTACAGTCCCTTTAACAACTTTTACTTAATTGCTACCTGAGATTAAGAATTAGTTGTTTACTCACTCTTCTCCAAAGCATGTTATACTTATTTTGGAGTTCTGGTTCTGAGAGATATAATTTTCAGGTGGCTTCATCTCCACCGTTTTTTACCGGTTCACCACCTAGCAGGGCCTCAAATCCTGTTATCCTAGACGAGCAGTTTGGCAATGACGACCCCAGTCCTTTATCCCCTGCATTTGCGAGTGGAGGTTGTGCTCAGGGGAGTTGCGACAGCAAGCCAGCTCCAGTGAGGATAGAAGGGTTCAATTGTCGTGAAAATTGTAGCATTTCTGCAGTAGCCTAGTCATCTATCTGATCACGACGAGCCAATATTTTAGTGGTACTGACTACTGAGTAAAACAAATAACAAACTAACCGAGAGAGTTTTGGGAGGAACTGTATGTTTATAATTGTATATGCCATGGGCCAAACTAATGGTTATGGCGTTTCCGAGTCAATCAGTTGAGTTTTTTCTGTGTATATGTAATGAGGCCGAGTCCATCTATAATAAGGAAACAGGGAGAGGAACAATCCTTCTGACTTTTGATTTGTAGGGTGAGGTCTTTTTGTATTCCGAGTTTGTAAACTTCAGTGTAATTTTAATCGAAAGTCAGAAAGGAAAAGTTATGCGTTTCTATAGCTTTGTTGCGTTTTTATGTGTCACTTACAGATCCCTCATGACCATGCATAATATTGCTTTTCGGGCTCAAATGGGGTTTGTAGGCGTTGTGAAATTTTAGTCAAAAGCTAGAAAAACAAACGAAAAATAATTTGAATCCACAAGTAAACTCAAATAAACAAGATCACGAACATCAACAATTTGAGAAACGAGATATGAAGTTCTGTTAAGTTCGCGTGCCGCAATAAGGGTATTTTCCGTCTATAGAAAAGGCTATATCTTATTCACTTGCGGCCGAATTTACAACAGCTGAGGAATAATTACAAAACACTTCAATGAATTTCTAGGGAAAAAATATCATGAAGACCATATAGGATATGTGTTTAAGCATGGTGTATCTATCTGTCACTACAGTTTCTATTTCTATACGGTACAATGTTTTTCTAAAAAATCAGCAAACTTGTGTCATGAACAAGGTGAGATGTACTAAGAGATATACTCCATAAACTGAGTAAAATGTGGCTTGTGTTAGATAATATATACCTTCATGGTTAGTTTGTACCAAACTGTTAGCCAGTCGACATGTTTTTGAGATCTTTAAGCCGTTGCAGCCTCTCAATCTCACCGTCTTTCTCGGCTATAGTGTCTTTCAAAGATGATACCTATTATGATATCACCAAAAGGATACGTTCAGTTAGCACTATATGTTATCTTATATTTGCTTTTGATTACAAGTTAGGAAAAAACAAATGCAAGTTATATTCCCTCGTCGGATGCCTTCATTCGAAATCTCGGATCGATCCAATCAGACCACGTGTATTGTACGAAAAATATAATGATGTATAACTTACACTCACATGGAGACCAAGATACTTGCCTGTTCCATCAAGTCCCTTACATCCCTAACATCTTTGCTGCTTTTTGCTGCACCAAGCTCAACTCCGGATACCCTCTCAGCAAATTTTAACGTACTGATTGATTCAGTGGCGGAACCAATGTCAGGATTAAGCTGAACAAACATTAGTGTCTTTGCTTGGCCACCTGTGTTAAATAAGCAAGATTTTTTTCACGTCAGCTTTTCATATTCTTGTTTTTCCTCATACTGTTTGGGGAGTAAACTTAGCAGGAAAGATGTTCATGTACCTGAAGAATTAATCAAGATAAAGCTTAGTTTATTTAAAACAGCTTATCCGTACCTAATGAGCTCTGAAGCACTTGAGTGAGCTTGCTGTTACGGTAGGGGACATGAGCATTGTTTTGTGCCAAAGCAAATATGACATCTCCAAGAGCAGATAAAGATTTGTTTATATGTTGAGCTTCCTTCAGTCTGTCTCCCGTGACCTCTGAACGGTCTACTCTTTCACTTCCTGCTAGATCTACTAAATGAAGGCTGCTTCTTATAGATGAATTACCCTTCAAATCCGTTCCTCGGGCATGAATGGAGACGACACTGGATATATGCAACATGAATTTTCACAATAAGTATTAGGAGAAGATCGTGTTTTTCAGGCCAATACCTGTGTGATCGACTGCTTCTCTCATTTAAAGCTGTGGCCCCTCTGGCTCTGTTTTTTAGTCCAGTACTCATAAGATATAATACATCTGAAGTTTTGCTGACAGGGTGAATGCTAGCATCTGGGACGGATAGCCCGTTGGGTTGAGTGGTAGCTAAAATCCCAAGTGTATGCAAGTTAAGAAAACGAGTATATAATGCAAAAACCCTTTAATCCAACACTCTCTACATTAAAAGTTTAGAAAAGGAAAATCTCGAGCCACAAACGAAGTGAAAAAGCAAATTCATTAAAATGATCACAATGTGAAGGATATCTCTTTTGTGAGCCATCATTTGTGAGTAAATCGCGGACTTGTTCATTATATATTTCCACCATCTGAACAGAAATTTCATATGTATAGCTATTCTTCCTACTCTGCGAAATGCGGAAAAGATCGTTTAAAGCTCGGTAATTGACTCCCCACTCTGCTTCAGTTGCTCCATCAGGGCCGGTCTGCATAACTTTACCGTTCAATTCTATGCTGTAAGTTAAAAATATGTTATTTGTTTTATAAATTTACTTTCTTACCATGGTATATGTTTTCCCAGAACCAGTTTGACCATAGGCAAGTATACACACATTATATCCATCCAAAACAGACTGTATTAACGGTTGCGTATCTGCAAATACTTCAGCTGCATACATTTGAAAAGCCGTATCAAATCAAGATGACGATTTATTCATATAAATAAACACATCACTCTAGCAAAAACATGAATATCAAAACCTTGTGTTGCTGTTGGACCGTATATTTTATTGAACTTAAATGAGCGTCGTGCTTCTTTCCCTTGTTTAGATGGATTTGAAACAATTATCTCTCCATTTTCACCAATGTATTCGACAGTTGATTGTTTCTGTTTCTGAACCGCAAGAAAGGGCCTTACACGGCAATACACCCGAATAGTCCCTAATTGAATCAAAACACAAAAAAGTTTTTCTCTTTGCGGCCATTCATGTTACAAAGATCATGTGGCAACTAGGAGTCACCTTTAAGTTCTTGCAGTTCATTATGCATCTTTCGATTTTCAGCAAGGAGAGAATAATAGTTTTTTGCCGCATCATCCATAGCCTTGATTCTTGATCCTGTACTCACAAGTTAATTCTTATTCATCTTCATCATCTTTAAACAACCAAAACAGTGCCTCAAAAATTAGATTCAACCTAAAGTATTGAAGTCTTCAGAATAGTTTTTCTGTGTTCCAACAATTTCTTGCCGGATCGAGTCAGATGCAAACCTTAGTTCCTGAACAAATGAATTAATTACTACATAAGATAATTTGGGTACTTTTTCCTCCAAGGTAAATGATAAGTAGGGATATGATGATCATTTGTTAGCGCACCCGTAAAGCACCAAGCTGAACTTCCGTGAATGTAAGGTAAACATGTTCTTTTTTACTCCAACATAGAGATTTTGATTCGGAATATGCTTCAAGCTCCTTCACTTTATTCATAGACTTTGTTAGCTGGTTTACTGCTTCTTCCAGTTTATTCTCAAGCTCCTTCACTTTATTCCTCGACTCTGTTAGCTGGCTTACTGCTGCTTTCAGTTTATTCTCAAGCTCCAGTTGAGATCCTGTTGCTTCGGATTTAAATTGTAAGGACTGCTCTTCATATTTTCTTTTAGCTATTTCTAGTTCTTGTTTGAAAGTCTTGATCTCGTTATCATAATCCTCTTCATGTCTTCTCCTAGCTATTTCGAGCTCTTCTTTCAAATTTGCAATCTCTTGATTGTGGCTCTCTTTCTCTTTCATCAGTCTCTCTACATACTGCTCTTCTACTTTCTTTTTCACTTCAATATTGTTCTCGCTCTGCATTTAAAATTAGGTTGGCTTTTGATAAAGCATGGAATGAGCTAAGATTTAAACAAACGTGCAAATGTACAAAGAAAAGCTTAAGCATCATCCATAACCTTGTGCAACGAAGAATTCATGAAGGAAAATTGTATTATTATGCTAATATACATGAACAACATCAGCATACAGTTTAACACAGAATTCGGTAAAATGGGAAGCGCCATTATACCTCTATCTCTTCACTAGTTCCTGCAGCAAGAGCCTCAAGAACTCTAATTCTTGACTGGTATTTCTCCTCGCGAGCCTTGAAAAGATTATTTTGCTGCAGATCACGATGCAAACATAGATTATGATTCTGTGTTATTATCATTAATCAGCAACAGAATCATCTTATCAGATAATACCGTGCGCAAATGTTCTGCTTGAGTGGATATCCGTCGCTCTATCTCCTGGATGACTTTTCTCAACAGGCAGGCAACACGCTGAGAATTTGAAGAAAGTAAAATTTGTTGAAGGTTTTATTCCCTTTTTCTATGAATTCTAATGAGCTTCTCGAATAAATTTATTTGATTTGTTATCTTACATGAGGTATTTCTCCATTCTTCCGTTCAATACTTTCATCTAAAATACCATTTACAACACATAACAGCGACTGTGTCGGGGCATTCTACATCACAGACACAAATTTCAATTAGGATAACAGAATCCAAATAACACTATTGAAAGAAATCGAGAACAAGATCGGTCATACACTCACATCTAAGCTATTGGATTTCATAATTTCCGAAATCTTTGCAGCCGGAATATCTGTGTAAGATCCTTGTTTAAGCTGAAATACTTCGTGAAACTTATGTCCAACATGATTAATAAGGGCAGCTGATGGCTCTGCACAGGATCAAGATTGAAAATAAACGAATTCATTGTCAACAAAGTTGCATAACCTGTATTTCTGTGTATACATAGACTGGCAAAAAAGGAAGCAAACAGAGAAATACCGGCCCTTATGGGGCTGCGTAAGACACGTTGAAATTTTGAGTCTGATGCAGAAGTTGGGGAAGTAAGCATTCGAAAGGGTTCATCCCTCTGAGAACTTCCGTTGTACCTCCCAAGACTTGGGAGAAAATGAGTTTGAAGCGTTAAAAGGCAGTCCAATACAATTTTCATAGACCCCTTTACAAAGTAAGAATACAAAACGTCAAAAGCAAAGGTTCATTATTGAGCAAGAGGTCAAGCAATATTCTATACTACCTTTTCCAGGTCTGCTTCTTGAAACCTTGGCAAGCCCGATTTTTCCATTGCTGACAAAAATCTTTGGACATTTTCTGACCGGGATTGTGAAGAACTTACAGGAGCACCAATCTTAAACAAAAATTCAGGAAGAAAGCATGTCTTATCATAATTTGTATAACATTCAAAACTCTAAAGCAACTCAAGTAAAGTTTCAGCTACCTCAGTCATAGAACCAGGTTTTAGTTTGTTCAGTAATCGGCATAAAACAGAACCATCCACCAAGAATGCACGTAGTTCTTCATCTGAAGCATTTATTGGCAAGTTCAAATCAGGAAGAACACCGTTTAACCATTCTATCAAAGTTCCCCGCTGCTTAGCTGTAGGAGAAAGATATTGATGGAGAGTAAGCTAGCATCTCAGGTTCAACAGTTTTATACGGTGATAAGATGGGGAATACATAATTTCTTGTCACTGGCCTCACCATTGTTACTCGAAGAGGGTTCAAAAATATCACCATTCGTGAATGTGGTTGATCTGTTGAATCTAGGATAATCTTTTGCTAGTGGATCCATAGGAAAATTCGTGACAGCTCTGCTTTAGTCACCATTTTGAAGGTGGCAAATAAAAAAACCTGTGCTTTAGCATCTCTAACAAGGTATAACAAACACATGGCCATGAAAAATAGCTCAAGAAGGTCGTTTTTATTAGTTGGTATGAAAAAGTTTTCAAGTAAAAGTAAGAGAACTGTTCTAAGTCCTAGTAACAAAATTTTGGTGCAACTGAAGTGTATCAAATATGTATGCCCATTTTCCTTTGTGTTTAATGTCTCAACAATGCAATGTGGCATTTCGGACATGGTGTCTGACTCGATATGTTTGTGCATAATACAGTAAAAGAAATGATATGTTATCTAAAAAAGAGATAATTCGAACCCGGTGAATCAAAGCAACTTCAATGAACAACCTGTATTTCACAGAGCAACCATGAACAATAACTTAATGCTAACTATAACACTATAAGCATACCTTTAGCTGTTAAACTACATATACAAATCTGAAGCTCAATCATTAAAGCTAATGAAAATCCAATCGAAACGAAGCTTCTGCAATTGCTGACTAATGACTGAGAAAAAGGAACCTGAAATGGCACAAAAGATTATGAACGCGATAATCAAACAAGCCGAGATTGAATTCCTGCTTTTGTTTACACCTAAAGGTAAGAACCCATTATCAAGATGCTGTTGTTGGGCATGAAGAAGCCATTTAGTCTATGCTATACCAAACCCAAAAAAAAAATCAGGTTTCTGCGTTTCCTCTAAGTTCGAATTCAACAACTTCCCTGAGAAGAAATGATGCCATGCAACATTTTGAGGAATTAAAAATCAAAAATCAACTTGGTCAACCAATAAAATTAGAGTAAATCAGCAAAAACCAAAAGACTTGGCCCATGCAAATTTCTACGAATCAAGAACTGCCCTGATACTAAATTTCGACGAAATGATCAAAAACCATAAAAAGACACGAATTGGTCAAGAAAAATCGAATCTTTTTCGATGATTTCAACATCCATGACAACAAACCTGAGACTATAGGCCATTATCAGCTATCTTTCAGCTATCTGAATTCTGTTTTTACTCTGTGTCTGTGTGAGTTTGTTCTTTTCTTAGTAAAAAAGTTTACAATTTACTAAATTTATTTACTATATATATATATATTCTTGGTTGGTTGGTCTTCCGCGTACGGTTGGAGTTCCATGGAAACCGTGGTGGGTCAAAAATTTGTCAGTTTTCCGTTAACTTAGGACGAGTCTGGCGCAGTATATTCTAGTGGTATTAATACTGTGTCATTGTATATTTCAATGTGATAAAGAATGTGATTTGTTACTTGGAATCTAATAATTTCATGTATTTAAGTTTAGAAATCAAAATTAACGACTTCTTAAGAAATCTTTGGATTAAAATACCAATGAAAGTTAGATCAGATACAAAAAAAACTTGTCTTAAAGACATATTGTAATCACCATTTTTGTAAAATCTCGAAAACCAAAAGATCTTTCATAATCTCCCGTTTTTAAAATCCAGGCGCATTTACCTTTTCTGTAGGATTTCTAAAGTGATTGTTGTTATTGTGTCTCTTCTAGTTTTTTCCGAAAAAAATTGCGGGGGGGTTGGGTTGGGTAATTGAGAGGATTTGGGGCAACTGGGCTACTATTCGATATTGGGCCCATTTTACTATTTATGGGTCCATTGGTTCTGAACAAAGCCCACAAACAACCAAGGCATTTCCAATTTCACCACCGTCTGTGTAAAGCTAGATCATTCTTGGCTGAAACCTAGCTCGGCAAATGGGGAGGAAGAAGGGGGTGATGTTCACCGATGATGGGCCTCCGGATGACTTCGATCCGGACAACCCGTACAAAGATCCGGTTGCGATGCTGGAGATGAGGGAGCACCTGGTTAGGGAGAAGTGGATCGACATCGAGAAGGCCAAGATTCTGCGGGAGAAGGTCAAGTGGTGCTACCGCGTGGAGGGTGTTAACCACCTTCAGAAATGCCGCCACCTGGTTCACAAGTATCTCGACGCCACCCGCGGCGTCGGCTGGGGGAAGGACCATCGCCCCCACTCCCTCCACGGTTTGTTCTGACTACTTTTTGTTTCAATTTTTTGGTTTATTGATTTTATTCATATATTTGTTTGCTTGTTTATGTAGGTCCTAAGGTGGAGGAAGCTGTGGAATGACCGATTGAGGAGCCGAGTCGTGGGTTGTCTGAATAATTTGAGGTGTTGTTTTCTGAATTATCGAATTCTTTGACTGATCATATGAAAGGGTTAACCACTGTAATGTCTTGTATTTTGTGACTTTTTTTTTCGGAAGACTGTACTATGCATGATNTGATTTTGTTTTTTTTTTTTTTTTTTGTATTTCTTCTGTCTATAATTTGAGGTTGGACTGGCTTCACATGAATAGAAAATGGTTGGAATATCATATTTATTCTGTGGATTGAAAGAGTGTAATTCATATTATACATAAGTCATTTGGAGTTCAAAGTTCAGATTTTATTATAATTAGTTTGCAACGTGTTTAAAGTTTGTAGTTATAGCAACCAAATAAATAAAATTTTACAACTTCAGTTGTTTGAGTTTGAGTTTGAGCTCGATTCATCCTGCAATGCTGCCTTTCTTCCCTCCAATTTTTTTCTTTGATAGAATGATATTGTAGTTTTTGAATATCTAGGTCATATAAATTATAATAATATCGGATTGGTTGACCTTTTTGGTATTAAAAAAATTTTCTATACATGCCGAGTGGAGTATATTATGTAATTATTTAGCTTAAAAAATTACAGGAGTTTGTTAGATCTCTCACATCACTTATTTTTAGATATTTGTAGCACTTTAACTCAGGTACATGCTAAGCTTATGTTCTTCCTGAACTATTTCATTGGCTCCTCTGGCTCATTTATTGAAATACATGAGGAAATTAAATTTAGAATAATTTAGCTAACTATCCTCGAAAATCTTTTGAAATACGTGGCTTGTGAGCTTTGATAAATGACTTGAAAGTGCAATTATTGAGCTTATCTGGTAGTAGGTCTGAAACCATATCTACTTGCTAACTAAAAAACTTGACTCTCTTTGCATTGCCTTGAAGCAACGCATTGTCCTGTTCATTTATTTAATCAGATCCTATCTTTATGATAACTATATCGGTGGATATGGTTTTAATATCATCAATATAGATTGGATTGAGAGTTATTTCTTCTATTGGCCCAGACTGGATTGAACCCGGATACCTTTTATTTTGTACCTTTCTAGTTTCTTCATTGTATCTTTTCTTTTTGTCTCCTCCTAAGTATTTTTCACAGTCCTTTTTCATAATGCCAGCAATGTTTAGTCGGTAAAAATAGTTTTATATTACTCTCATGATCATCAAACATGTATTGCAGACCTGGCATGGTTTTAAGTTAGGAATCTTAATTATATTTGTTCTCATTTTTAGCGCTGCTTATGCTTTAATTGTACCCTGGAAGATATTGTAGGTTAGGAATCTTCAATTTTGTTAGGAATACATCAAAAGAAAGCATGTGGTCCCAAAGTTTGTTTCCACTCAAAACAAAGCATGTGCTCACAAAGTTTGTTTTCACGAAATGAACCACATTCCCGTACGGCCATTTTAAAAATTTGTGCTTGAACTTGAAATCCGCTCACACATTTTTTTATCCACTAATATAAAAGACCAATGAAGGCATGAACTATGTCGGACTATCTGGATACGTGTGGTTAGTAACATGAATTGTTCTAAGGAAAGTTTTTTACAACATGCACATTTTTTCCTCTGCAGCTAATGAAGTTTTTGCGGCAGAGCCATGGAGTGCTGTTACGCAATCTGCCCTTTTTTTTCGGTTGGACCATAATCTTCATATTGCAGAATGTATGTGAGTTTATTGTGTAGATTTGACTCATTGTTCGCAGCCTCTTCGATGTTCTATGTGAAAGTGTGAGAAGATTCATGATATACGAAGCTGTAATAAATCAGTGAATATTTTTATCTGTCGCCAAAGCAACCTTGTTGGGAGAAAACCCAAGCTGAAATTCTGAAATAGTGTTATTGTGCATAGTAGTTCTCTTATTATAGTATGATTTTGTGTATCTATTATATGGCAAGGAGCCTCGCCTAGTAGGTTATTTTTACCCTTTAGTTTTTGATATTGTTCATTTGTTTTTCTTGATATATCCCTCCTTGCACTTTTATTAATGTATTGATTTGACCAATTTTAATTTGATCTACTTGTTTGATTTTGTATAATATCATTTTATCAAGTATTGGTACAAATCAATAAAGAAAAGTTATATTAGTATTTTTTGTTTGTTGAAATTACATATTATTTTACTAATACATATCAATTTTGGTACTTAATATTATATAATTTTTGTGCATTTAGGCAACAGAACCGTAAGTTTGTTATCCTTTATTAATGTTCATAAAATCTATACAAATTTTGATTGTTGAAAACACAATAACTCAATTCACAAACACTTAACATTCTATAAGAATAATAAGATCTTATTTTTTCATTTACAAATTAAGATTTTTCTTTTTTTAAATAATTGCAAATTATCTGTGTTAACTATATTAAAATTTTAATTTCCCTCATAGATGATAGTACTCTCCTGTTCAGCCTGTTTACGGCTCTGAATGAGAGTTATCTTAACATCTATTTATCTGGTTTAAAATTAAAATTGATTCATTATAATATTTTCCTCTTAATCCTCTATCCCTTCTGTTTTTCGCTATAGCAATTAATAAGTGAACTTGAATTGGAACATTCAAAGTTATTATTATGTGCAACTCTCATAATTGTGTCTTGATATCTCGTCTCAAATATAAGGTTTTGACATCATAAAAATTATAAATCATCCATACCAAACGGTACAAGGAATGCTATCTCGGATGATCTGTATCTCATAAAACATATATATCGACAAAGCAATTTTGGGGCAAGCAACAAAAACGGTACAAGGAATGTTATATATAGAAAGATGCATTTCTCTAACATATATCACTGGATACATTTGAATGTATTGAAGTTATACACATATAAAACAACTTATAGGTTTCCTATATCCGAAATCTTAATGAGAGTATTTCTCTCGATGTAACATAGTATTTAAATGACGTCTCACGATTGGCAATACAATTCTTGAGTAATTAGAACTAAACTTTATGTTAATTTACTGCATAATAATAGTGTTACAACCCTAGTTGCCAAGCAAGAAAATTAGCAGTTGCGTATATATATAGCTATAGTTCACATCTATTTATTTATCAGGTAGGATGGCACTGCTGGGAAAGAAGACCCTAAAAAGCTTGTCCTCTTTACAAATCGACCTTTCATTCTGGGTCTCTTCTCTGCATTTATTTTCCTAACTTGGTACCTAATCTTCTTGGCGAATAGTCTTGTTCTTCTCTTTTCCCTGTATCTTGACACTCCTGCTTCTCTTTTGGCGATTTACTGTGCACTTCCACATCTTCCTCTGTATAAATCTACATCCAAGCTTGTAATCTGAAGTCATCATATTCACACGAAGGTTATATTTTATGCATGATATATTTTTGCTTCTAGTGAAGATTAAAGAATTGAAATTTCATTGTTTGGTACCATGATTTCATCGAGGTTAATTAGCTCGTCGGGTCGAACTCCGGTCGTCCATGGGGAACCTCCAGTTGCCCAGTCTTCCATTACTGCTTCATAGTTGAGGCTCAATAGCATCATCTTCTTGACTTGTGTCTCACTTTCGATGTACTCCGTGCTTTCAATGGAGGCTTCTTTTTTCATCTCTTCTGCGTCTTCCCCGGCGATGGAAGAGCAAGCATAATCAAAATCCCAGTTCATTTCCATGTCTAGTGCTGAATCAAAATGACATGCTATCACTGCTTGAGTTTCTTCATAGACAACTTCATCTTCGACTTTCAGCGTTTTCAAATCTTCTTCGGTCCCTTCCCCTAGTAAGTTTCTTCATAGACAACTTCATCGTCGGAAATTGAGGATGCAAACTCTATGTGAGCTCCTCAATCTTCTTCGGCCATAGCATAAAAAGTGCCACTTTTTGCATCCTCAATTTCCGATCTTCAAGTTCCATCTCCATGTGAGCTCCTACCTTAATTATTGCGACCCCACCCCAGAGCTTTGCGATTCTTGCTGCCAGATCTTTGCTATCAGTCTCAGCTAGACCCTTCTTTATCTGTAAAATTCTTGCCTGTATTTCAGCTTTAGTAGAAGGATCAGCAATTATAGTTGTGCAATTGCTCGTTATGGTTACTTTTTGTGCGACACCAAGCTGATCGGAAGTTGCACTTTCAAGAGTCAGGCCCAAATCTCCAGAGATAAAATCAGCTCCTGATTACAATACAGTAATAAACTGAGACAAATTGATGAACAGGAGCAAAATGTACATTGTTTGCACTTGAAAAACAAAAAATATGTTGATGCAACTAAATACAAAGACTTCATATTGGAGAATGGACAACCGACAACAAACAGTAAAAACTCAATTTTGGTAGTAAATTGAAAGATTAAATTGAAAATCGAAATGGATGTGCGCATTGCGATAATCATCGCAGTTTATACTTTTTATTCCCTGCCTTCATGGATCCAATTTTTTTTTTTTTGTGAAACTAGAGACAGCAAACAAGATTACCTGCCATAAGCGCTATATCTTGCAAAATAGCTTTTTTCGCTTCTCCAAAACCAGGAAACTTTATCGCAGCAGCATTAAGCATGCCTTGTATTTTATTGACAACTAGAATTTCCAGCACTTGCCGAGAAATGTCTTCAGCAATTATCAGCAAAGGGACACTCAACTGTGTGCCCTTTCCAGCAAAGGAACAATCTCTCTCACATCGGATATCTTTAGATCAGTCACAAGAATTTTAGCATTGTCAGACTCAACTATAGATTTGTCCTTGTTGGTGATGAAATGAGGAGACATGTACCCTTTGTATATCTGTAAGAAAAGAATGCCTGGAGAAATCAAGAAAACAATGAAAACTCAAATGAGAAGAAAATTAGAAAATAAGTGCAAAAAATTATTGAAAGCCAGATAGGGTTGATAAGGAACAGCCTTAAACCAAGAACAAGTGAACCCTAGAAGAGCTAAAATTTAAATTTTGGTACATGTTTGTTTAAGGGAAACAATGATAACAACCAATAGAATTGATACTTCGTCAATTGAAATTCCAAGTTTGTCCATGAATATAGAAGAGAGTGTTAAAACTTTTGATAACATGCTGGTAATGATGAAGAAAGCCAAGATCTCCTTTGTTCGGTCACTATAATTAAAAAAAAAAAAAAACAGAATCTCTAGGATAAAGGAGGTCGTATTTTTAAGATGCAGAAACCTAAGAAATGCTGCAGGAAAATGGTTGCAGGGGACTAGCTTATGGGATATAGTATTCACACCATTACCTTCACTCCTTCTTCAACTATCACTGAAGTGTATGACGATGAAGAAGATTCAACAGATACTAATCCATCAGGACCAATTTTATTCATCGCTTCAGCAATTAACTTCCCAATAAATTAATCATTTTCCCGCAGCTATTGAAGCTACAGCTGCATAAAGAGAACAAAATCGTTGCATGAATCAAATCAAAACATATTTCATCAAACTGGATAGAAAGATTCAAAAGAAATCATGCCTTCGATTTCTTTGCTTCGTTTTACAGATAACTATTTTCCTTCAAACTTTTGACCAATTCTTTCACTGTTTTCTCCATTCCTTTTCTCAAAGCTACAGGGTTGGCACCAGAAGTCCAGATTCAATCATTTCTCGAGCCAGTATAATTGAAGTTGTCGTACCATCCCAGATCACCCCGTTTGTTTTTATAACAACCCGAAAGAGCCATGACCTTGATCAATTCAATTTTAACATAGATCGAATGCTGCGGACTCAAGTAAAAATTAGATAGATACGCATAGGGTATCCAACCTCTTGGAGTAGCAATGCTCCTGTATTTTCAATTGGGTCAGACAGCTCCATGGCTTTGGTAATAGTAACACCGTCGTTAATCGCTTTAAGTGACTCAGATTCTGAAAGAACCACATTTAGCCCTGTGAAATCAACATAAAGCCAGTAGCTCTTAGCAGTAACTTGGCGCAAAATAATTGAACGTCTTGATGATTAACTCATTCACTGGCACCAATTAAATTATAAGTTGCAACAACTCAACGAGCAGCACGAGACAATTATTTTAACACTCAAGCAACAAAAATAAGAGACAAAAATCCTAGCTAACAAAAGCAAAAATAAATGAAATAGTAAAGTAAAATGAAGAGAAAATAAGAGAAGTGATGAGATTATAAAAACCTTTAGGTCCAAGGGTCACCGATACAGCATCAGCAAGCTTATTGATGCCTGAAAGCAAAGTTTCTCTACGCTTTTTTGTCGAAAGCTACTCTCTTTGGACCTGCCTTCACCACCAAACATTTCTGTTTCACATTACGGCTGCTCCACAACCAGCATGAATTTAATTTCCCGTTGATTTCCTAAACAAAAAAGAAAGAAAAAATCAACAGAAAACTTCACATATCTAACTGAATCGATGAAGAAAACGAGAAACCGCTTACGGTAAACGAAGGAGAATGATGCAAGACTATCTGCGAAGGAAACGGAAGCAAAATTTCACGTGGCAACAAGGGATTTGGGCGGGGTTTTGATTCACGTGTTAAAATCGCGTTTACAAAATGCGACATAAAACATAAAAGAAAATCTTATTTAATTAAAATAATTCTAAGGGAATCAATGATAAAAGGAAAAATAACAAATAATATGAAATTGTTGAAAAATAATATTTAAAATGTGTGTATTGAATATTTGAATATTGAATATTTGAATGTTGAATATTAGGTAAAATTAGGTGTTGAATATTGAACTTTTTATGTGATGATGAAGGTAATAATGTAATTTATTTTTGGATTATTTGTAAAAATTTTATATAAATAGATCTCTCATTTGTGAAGAAAATCACAATTGAGTTGAGAGAAAAATATTATAAAGTGTGTAGTGTAATAATTTTGAGAGTTTGAGATTTTTACTTTTTACCGTAAATTTTTACTTTTTCACAACACGTTATCAGCACGAAGCTCTAAAAGTCCTCCATATTTTTCAAAGCTCCAAAACAGAAGAAAAAGTACCACCATGTCAGAACTTGACAAAGCTCGAATTTGTTGCACTCGACATTACGGGGAAAAATTATATGTCATGGACTATCGATGTAGAAATGCATCTTGAGTCATTGGGTCTAAGCGAGACCATTAAAGAAAATGGTATATCATCATCACAAGAAAAAGCAAAAGCTATAATATTTTTGTGTCGACATCTCGATGAAGGTTTAAAATGTGAATATCTCATCGAAAAAGATCTCATGGCTATGTGGAAAGGATTGAAAGAAAGATTTGAACATATAAAGGAAGTTATACTTCCGACCGCCCGTAATGAATGGAATATGTTAAGATTCCAAGATTTTAAGAAAGTCAGTGATTACAATTCAGCGATGTATCGAATAATCTCGCAGCTAAAATTTTGTGGACATGAGGTCACAGAATCGGAAATGCTTGAAAAAACATTTTCCATGTTTCACGCATCAAATATAACTTTACAACAACAATATAGAGTGCGTGGATTTGCGAGATATTCTGAGCTCATCGCCTGTCTTCTTGTGGCGGAAAAAAACAACGAGCTACTAATGAGAAATCATCAGTCCCGACCCACTGGATCATCAGCATTTCCAGAAGTAAATGCTGTAAGTAAAAATGAATTTAAACCTGGAAACCAAAATCAAATTCAAAGACAAGGTTTTGGTCGAGGTCGAGGTCG
>NC_133318.1:3380473-3381382 GCF_012295235.1 Primulina huaijiensis | reverse complement strand
ATTTATATCGGTTATGATAGTCCATCAATCATTCGATATCTTGAACCTCAGACAGGCGACGTGTTCACAGCACGTTTTGCTGATTGTCATTTTAATGAGGAAATATTGCCAATGTTAGGGGGAGACAAGAAACATACCGAAAAAGAAATTACATGGTATGTATCATCATTGTTACATCTGGATCCAAGAACACAACAATGTGAAAAAGATGTACATCAAATTATGCACTTGCAAAGAATAGCAAATCAAATACCAGATGCATTTACAGATACAAAAGGGGTAACTAAATCATATATACATGCTGTAAATTCTCCTGCTCGAATTGAAATTCCAAAGAAACAAATTGAACAAAGTCATGATGTCGTAAAACGCCTGAAGCGTGGAAGGCCAGTCGGTTCCAAGGATAAAAATCCTCGAAAAAGAAAAATCATAGAGAAACACAAGGATCACAAAATAGAGAATGAGGTTCCTGAAGAAACACATGATGATCACAAAATAGAGAATGTTGTTCAGGAAGAAACACATGATGATGAAAATTTTCTGTCAGAACCACAAACTGACGAGAATCATGAAATCTCTATTAATTATATTAATACTGGAAAAATATGGAACCGAAAAGATATAGAAGAAATTGATGATATATTTTCTTATAATGTGGCAATCGGCATCATAAATGATAATGAAGATCATGAACCAAAATCTTTTGGTGAATGTAAAAATCGACAGGATTGGATAAAATGGAAAGATGCCATCCAGGTTGAATTGGATTCGCTAAATAAACGTAATGTTTTTGGACCTATAGTCCTTACACCTAAAGGTGCAAAACCAGTTGGATACAAATGGATTTTTATTCGAAAGCGAAATGAGAAAAATGAAATAGTAAGATATAAAGCTCGACTTGTTGCACAA
>NC_133318.1:3376234-3380144 GCF_012295235.1 Primulina huaijiensis | reverse complement strand
AATGTTATTCTGTGAAATTACAAAGATCATTATATGGGTTAAAGCAATCTGGCCGAATGTGGTATAATCGGCTAAGTGATCATTTGATGAAAAAGGGATATGTAAATAATTCAATATGCCCTTGTGTTTTCATTGAGAAAACAACATCCAGATGCGTAATTATTGCTGTATATATTGATGATTTAAACATAATTGGAACGAATAATGAAATTCATGAAGTTGTGTCATACTTGAAGGAAGAATTTGAAATGAAGGATCTTGGAAAAACCAAGTATTGTCTGGGTTTACAAATTGAACAAAAAGAATGTGGAATATTTGTTCACCAGAAAAATTATACAGAAAAGATCCTTAAACGTTTTAATATGGATAAATCAAATCTTTTAAGTAGTCCAATGGTTGTTAGATCATTAAACATAGAAAAGGATCCATTCCGTCCATGTGAAGATGATGAAGATATTCTTGGTCCAGAAGTACCATATCTAAGTGCTATCGGTGCCCTTATGTATCTTACAAATTGTACAAGGCCTGATATATCTTTTGCCGTAAATTTATTGGCAAGATTTAGCACATATCCAACAAAGAGACATTGGAACGGAATTAAACATATATTCCGTTATCTACGAGGAACGACAGACTTGGGACTTTTGTATTCAAAAGATGCTAATCCAAGTATAATTGGTTATGCCGATGCTGGATACTTATCTGATCCACACAAAGCACGTTCTCAAACTGGATATGTATTTACTCGTGGAGGCACTGCAATTTCTTGGCGTTCACAGAAACAAACACTTGTAACAACTTCATCAAATCATGCCGAGATTATTGCACTACATGAAGCAAGCCGTGAATGTGTGTGGTTAAAATCAATGACCCAACATATCCAAATCTCATGCGGATTATCATTCGACGAGAAGCCTGTGATACTATATGAAGATAATGCTGCATGTGTTGCTCAAATGAAAGAAGGATACATAAAAAGCGACAGAACTAAACATATTCCTCCTAAGTTCTTCGCATTCACCAAAGAGCTTGAGAAGAATAAATGTATTGATGTTCGTCACATTCAATCAAGTGAAAACTCATCAGATCTCTTCACAAAGGCACTTCCTACGACAATATTCAGAAAGCATATATATAATATTGGGATGCGCAATCTACGAAATCTGTGAAGAATTGTTCGTGTCAACATGAGGGGGAGTTTACGTGACTGCACTCTTTTTCCCTTACTATGGTTTTTATCCCAATGAGTTTTTCCTAGTAAGGTTTTTAACTAGGCAGTATAAAAACACGTAATGAAGACAATCATTATGATCATCATCACAAGGGGGAGTGTTGAAAAATAATATTTAAAATGTGTGTATTGAATATTTGAATGTTTAATATTTGAATGTTGAAAATTAGATAAAATTAGGTGTTGAATATTGAAATTTGTGTGTGATGATGAAGGTAATGATGTAATTTATTTTTGGATTATTTGTAAAAATTTTCTATAAATAGATCTCTCATTTGTGAAGAGAATCACGATTGAGTGGAGAGAAAAATATTATAAAGTGTGTAGTGTGATAATTTTGAGGGTTTGAGATTTTTACTTTTTACCGTAAATTTTTACTTTTTCACAACAGAAATAATGATAATAATATATCTAGGGGATTAATTGAGGTTGCATTTTAGAAAATATTCGTAATTACTTTAAAGTAAAAAGATATATAACATCAATTTTCGATATCATATCAATATTTTTCAATGTCATGTAAACACTTCAACAAAATAAAACTGAAAGACAAAAAAAATTAAAAAGTAACTTATTCCAGACTTTTAAAAATTAATAGATGAAATAACCAAAATAAGAAAAACTAATAGAAAAAATTTATTTTTATGTCACTTAAGAGAGCATTCATTATAGTCCTTGAAATTAACATAGATAAAAGTAATGTCAAATTTTTTAGCAATTAATTTTTTTAGAAAAAAAAAAGTATGGATCAGAGTGTAATGAGTAATAAAGTCCAATGAATAGGCCAACACAGTGGCGCCAATCACCCACTCCAAAATAAATTATTATTAAAAAGAAATATAAAGCAACAATTATAGTAATTGACTATTTATTGCGATGAAACAATCAGCAGCTAACATGGAGTAGGTCCATTATTTGTTTAATCCCCTCAAAATATATTTTTTTTAAAAAAAATTACAATTTTAATAATGTAAACTGAACTATTTTGAGTTTTAAATATGTAATTTGTCAAAAATTGGTTTTAATATATTGAATTAGATATTTTTATTTAGATCGTTTTTCTTTGTCTGAAATAACTAAATACATCGAATATAGTTTATTTGACAGATATTCTCTCCTATGTGGCACATTCCCTTTTTACTTACATTAAAATTCATCCAATAAAAAAAAAAAAAAGCGACCTACAATACTTCAAAATGAGAAAAAAAGGTGTGTTTTTCTCTATATTTATGTTTAGATATATTCTAACGTGTGTAATAAAAGTTTTATTCTTGTCATATGGAGAGCATCAGTGTCAAATAAGCAATATCCGATGGATTTAATGATTTCGAACAAAAAATCTAAAACCAAAAAAATTAAAGTTGATATATGAAAATCAAATTTCGACAAATTACAGGATTAAAACTCAAAACTGACCAACTTACAATCTAAAATCGAAATCTTCTCTAATTTCTCCTTATTTTTTTTTCTAAATGCAATATTTTTTATTTTGTGTGTGTGTGTGTGTGAAAATTCAACCCTCCACAGCAAAGGGTTTTTTCCCCCAAATATAAGATCAACGGTTCATATTTAGTCAAGTCAAAATTCTTATTATAAGGTCGAATATATATTATTTTTATTCTTAATCGTGTCACTCGCGATGAAGGAATTATATATTTTTTTTAACAAAATAATAGAATAATACAAAATACAAGATCAACGATTTTTTTTTCCGCATAAGGTTGGAGAAGTTGCGTAGAAAATTGACATGTTAAATATGTTATTGTTTTATTGAACATGAAATATGTCAAGGCACAGTAATATAATTAATTTTTGATAATTTTTCATATTATTATTTACTCATATATTAATTATTTATTTATATCAATCAAATTATTGAATTTAAATTACAATATTGTCCTTAATAAATAATATTATTAATATTTCATTAATTATTAAAAAACAAAATGATCATTTATTATTTTATCTCAAATTTTATCAATTAAAATTAAAAAACTATTATTTATCAATCAAATTAAATAATTTATCAATCAAATTAAATAATACATATTAATTTTTATTTATTTTTTATTATATTAAATTATTTATAGACTTAAATAAGTTGACCATAATAGAAGCTTTAGTCCATGAAAAATGATGACGCTGAGTTGCTGACACGTACAAACACGTCACCTCCACTTACTCTTAATCTTCATATTCCGAATAAGAAATTTATTACCATTTTTTTTTGTGTTTTTCATATATTAAAAAAAATCAATTCTAATATAAATTTTCTTTTTTTTTTTTTAATTAAAGAGGGTCTCTCATTGAGAATGTCGTGAGTCAATGATTTTTTAAAATTAATTACTAATAAAATATGATCGAAAATGTTTATTTTATTTCAAAGAGAAAAGGTATATACAGGGGTGGTTGGATACTATATATTGAAATTTTCGCTCCTACAATATACTGTAACGAAACTTTCGTTATATGAAAAATTATACTGAATCTTATAATCAATAGATATCGCAATATTATAATTTCGATATATAATACTGAATATATGTGGTGTACCCACGTATCGGTATGGTATGAGTATTATACTATTCATATTGGGGGAAAATATTTGTTGCAAAAAAAAATTGATTACAAAAATTTTAGACAAAATTGTTCTCGATTAAAATAACAAGATTGAAATAT
>NC_133318.1:3347562-3376130 GCF_012295235.1 Primulina huaijiensis | reverse complement strand
CCCACTATTAAGTATATATGTTTTTTGTTCTTCCATATATATATATATATATATATTAATTTGTATTTTTCCCACTATTAAGTATATATGTTTTTTGTTCTTCCAAGCAATGAAATTGACTTCTTTTTTTTTTATTATTTAATAAAGTCATAATGTAATCATAAATAAGTGGACCAATTTATTTAAAGGTTTATAGATTTCATCATTGAAACTTTCTACCTAATATCTAACAAATGAAGTTAAACTTAAAAAAAATCTCGTTTTTTTGTTAGACCACAATATTGGAATGAATGATTTATTTTTTGTAATAAAATGTGAAATCGAAATGAAACCTATTTGGAACTGTTAATCGATGGTTTGAATTGGATTCGATGAGCTTTTAAACTATGTATTCAATTTTTCATCCAAATTAAAACGACATTAACACATAATCTCATCGTCTTGATTTTTATACATGTCGTGACCGCTAGATTAACATTGTTATTGACTCAGGGAATCGAATGTCCACACTAAATAATTTAACTATTACACTACATTATTANGAGTAACATGTATGATAACATTTCAAATTACAAAGATATGATGTAATTGTCTGCACTATTAACTGGGAGTAGGTCTCTTGTGAGACCGGTCAATCCTACCAATATTGACAATAAAAAATAATACTCTTAGCATAAAAAGTAATATTTTTTCATGGATGACCCAAATAAGATATATGTCTCACAAAATACGATCCGTGAGACTGTCTCACACAAGTTTTTGCCATTAACTGGACTTGAGCGTGGAACCGAAAATCACTTATCTCGAGCAAATCAAATACAAAGAAACAACTAAATCTATCGAAATAAATCAAAAAAACTACCTATAATAAGAGGGACTCGAACTAGAGAACAACAAATAAATTAAATTTATTTTGGTTAATTAAAAAATAAATTAAATTAAATTTTTTTATACAAAAAATTAAATTAAATTTCATGAGCTACAAGTAGTAGAATTATCATCTCTACATTTAATTATAACCAAGAACTATGGAACGAAAAATATATGCCTAAAGTCTCCAAAGTCTTCCTTCTTTATTACACTACACCTTTATGCATATATAGATTGATACAGCGTGACCCAGAGAGAAGAAAAGGGGATGGAGCGGGCTGCAAGAAAGAGGAAGAGGGTCGTCAAGGAGGAGATCGAAGAGGAGGAGGCGCCGCCGCCGCCGTCGCAGCCGCAGCCGCAGCCGCAGCCGACGGAGCAGGAAGTGGACGAGTTCTTCACGATCCTGAGGAGGATGCGTGTGGCTGTCAAGTATTTCAAGAATGGAGGCGCTTCTTCCAACAGCAACGCGTCAGGAAGCGCCCCCGGTCCGGCGGTTCTGGCCGAGGTGGCTCAAGGCGGCGTTAGGGTCGGAGGCGGCGGGAGGGCGGAGAGGAGGGGGTTTGACCTGAACTCGGTTCCGGATTCGGAAAGTAATTCATAATTAGAAGTGTGTTTTGACCTTTTACTGTCTACGGTTTTATTTTATTTTCTGTTTCTTAATGTTTTATATTAGGACTAATTTTAATTTAAATTATTACATTATCATATGAATTTGAATCATGTGGAATTCAAAGTGTATTTTAGTAAATTCATATGAAATTACTTATTATTATTTTTTATTTTCTGGTTATATTATATCTTGAGAATCTACGGAGGAACATATCATAACGTGTATGGTTAGTACATGTTGATACATATGAATATTTATTATTGCGATTTTTTTTTTCAGTTAGGAATTTTTTAGAAAAATATTTTTGACACGAAATCATAATTAAGAGTCATGATTTTAAATCTTAATGACTTTTTTTTGTAGAAGAGAACAGGATAAGAATAAAATAAGTATTCATATCTCATTGTCTATATTCATGTTTGGTAAGACATTGAAATGAAACATTGAAATGAAAATGAGAGTAATTATTATTCTCATAATAGTACTTTTTTTATGGAAATTGTGATTCTGAACTCTTAATTCTTATTTATTTTATAAAAAAAATTATCTTATTTAGTTTAACTAATTTAAATCTATATATTAATAATAATAATAAGAACAATAATAAATAATTTCACGCGTCAATTTTGTGATATTGATATTATATTTAAGTAACTCATGAAAAAATATTACTTTTTATTCCAAAAATATCACTTTTTATTGTATATATAGACAAGTTGATCTGTCTCACAATAAAGATATGTGAGATTATCTCACAAAAGACATACCCTAAATAATAGATATTATGATTAATATTTCACATGTTTTTATTTTTATAATAACTATAATAATAATTAAAACAATGTATAATAATTAATAATAATTATATTATCTGGGACTTGGAAATAAACTTGATTATGATACGTAGCATTGTTAAAACTATCGAGCATGTTCTTAAAAGGCATATAGTTTAAAGACATACAGCTACGCAAGATTTCCAGCCGATATACCATATTCAGAAAAATTGAGCTAAGAAAAAAAGGCATTTAAATTTAGGAATAAAAATGAACATAATTTAAATTTTGGAACTTTTACAAAACATAAAAGAAATTAGTAAAGATATACCAAAGAAATTAAACAACATAGGATTTTACCGAAGTCTACCTCAAAAACATAATTCATAAAAATCACTCATAAAAGCCTTAAACGTCATTTCTCGGCTAAGCGGGCTGAAGGGCTACAACATGAATTTATTATTTCCTGGTTAAACTCGAACCTTGTGTTTACCATTTTCTGATTCATCTTTTATCTTATGTTTTAACCAAGAACCCTTATATTACATTGAATTCCAAAACTCAAATAAATCTTTTATTAGTCAATTTTATTCCAAGTTTCAAATAAATATAGATCATGTCATAGTAATGTAATAATTTAGCACGAATAATTTAGCATGTCATTCAGGCGATTCTTATAAATTATTAATTATAAACAGTAAATAAAAAATAGAAAATTAATGATAAAGTTAACTTACAGTTGGAAATAAACTTTATTATGATACGTGACATTGTTAGACCTATTAAGCATGTTTTTAAATACATAAAACCTAAAGACATACAGCTACGCAAGGTTTTCAACCGACAAACCATATTCAGAAAAATTGAGCTAAGAAAAAGAGACATTTAAATTTAAGAATAAAAATGAATATTAGTTTCATTTGTGGAACTTTTACAAAACATAAAAGGAATTAGCAAGGATATATCAAAGACATTAAACAACAGAGGATTTTACCGATATCCATCTCAGAAACATAAATTCATAAAAATCACCCATAAATGCCTTAAACGCCATTTCTCGGCTAAGCAGGCTGAAAAGCTACAACATTAATTTATTATTTCCTAGTTAAACTCGAACCTTTTGTTTACTATTTTCTGGTTCATCTTTTACCTTATGTTTTAACCAAGAACCCTTATATTACATTGAATTCCAAAACTCAAATAAATATTTTATTATCTCAATTTTATTCCAAATTTCAAATAAATATAGATCATGTCATAGTAATGTAATAATTTAGTACGAATAATTTAGCATGTCATTCAGGCGATTCTTATAAATTATAAATTATAAACAGTAAATAAAAAATAGAAAATAAATGATAAAGTGAACTTACAAAATTGTATTCAGAACTTGAAGCTTTTATTAGAATCTTAAAAAATGTTGTTTACAGAGAGGGCATAGAGGAGAGCAAACTCGACCATGTCCGTCTTAAGAACACAATACAGCCAATATATAGATGGAAGAGCCAGACATCAAACCCCGAATTTTAACTAAAAATAAAAATAGTAAAATGGTTTATAAAAGCAAATAGTAACATGGTTACAAAAGTCCAAAATCCATAGTGATATTCACTAACTTTATTAAAAATGAATATCCTAATCATTTTTAACATTATCTTTTATTGAATTTTTTAACTTTTCGAAAATATCACTAATATGGGAAATATTAGGAATATCTTCCTCTCTGTCTTGAGAATCCTGTATTTGCATTAAATGGATGAATTGATTTTCTCTTGATTCAGATGCCATAGATTTATCCAATTTGGAGTCTGAACATCCAATATTTTTATAAAGATCTTTCTTCATCTCTTCAATGTAGACTTCAATCATTTTGTCTTTGGAATAGATATCAGAATATTTCTGAGTAAGAATCTTGAAAGGACTCATTGAATCTTGTTCTTTTGCTTGTTGTTTATTAAAATATTTCTAAAAAAGAGAAATTTTTTCTTCCATATTTTGAAGAGTTTCGAAGACATATGGTTTTCCTGTGTCAGGGTCATCTCTTAATAATTTGTCCCGAAATTTTGTGGAACTAACCCTCCATGAGCAAGGAATGCCTTCATCAGTATAATCAAATTCTAGTTGTCATCTCCATATCCGTCGGATTCCAAATTCTATAAAGAACAGACAAAGTCTTTCCATCGATCCAATGTTCTGAAAATGAATTTTTAATACTTGGTGAAACATTTAACTAAGTATTCATTGGTTTTATGAAAACATCTAGTAAAATTTTTGCTGATGGACCAAATATTTTTCACCATATTAAAAATCAATTTGGAATTGGGTAATAGAAAACATTTTCACAGATTTTTAAAAACAATGTATGTTTTCTTTTTTCGTTTTCATATAATAGAGTTTTATTAAAACTCTCAATATAATCCCAAAAAATTAAATTTAAAATTCATTTGATGATTTTGAGAATAAAACTATTTTTCTACTAATGGAGATATACCACATTCTTCAATAGATATAATCTTTTTTATAATAAATTTTGAGAAGTTATAACTTCCTTTCTATTGAGTATTACTGTAAAAATGAGTTATTTCAACACTTTTAGTTGATACTAAAAGTTTTCATAAAATCCCTTTTGTTTGTAAGAACTATATACATATGATGTATTTGTTAAATATCTTTCCATGATAGTTTATGGAGTTTTTTCCCATTGGATATCTTTTTCTTTTATAAGAAGAATTAAATCTCTATATTTTGTCTCTATATATAGAATTGAATCACCTTCACCATCTTTGATGATATTAACATATGATGTTTGAGACTGAGAATCTGTACTATTTCTCTGTTTCTGTTTCAAGAATTCTTGAAATTCATTGTATAACGAATCATTTTGTTCAGTATTACTGGCTGATGAACTAGAAATGTTCTGGGCTATAAGTTTTTTTTTCCATGCTGAGTAATAATATTATGAGTGTTTTCCCCCACCACCCCTTTTTCTATAAGAGGAATCTCTTCTAGTAATTAATAATCATGATAATAATATTAATATATAATAAAAAGAAACATATAAAATAAATATTTATTTGAAAATAATAATGATAATATTTTATTGAATGGTAATTATTTTATCAAATTTAATAATAATAATATAATTTAATAATAACATTAATTTTAAAATAATTAATAGAATATCAATAGTTATTATTTTTATTGTTTAGTAATAATAACAACAATAACAGTATTTCTTGAGTAAATTACTATTATTAGGATGGATGGAGGATAATCATTGAGCTACAATAAGTCAATTCTTGAAATATTGAATACTGATGAATTAAATCGACTTTAGCTTTCAAATCAAGCAGAATATGCTCAAAATAATCATTCGTAAAAATCGATTAAACATTTTATTAAAGTATTTAAAATATATGCAAGTTGAATGCGTAAAAAAAAAAATTGGTTGAAGTATCTTATCAAACATTTTGTATGCAATATTTTGATATTTGAAATACACAGAAAATGCTTCAACAATGCGTCTTAAAAACAATAGTAATAATAAGTAAATACGATAAATAAATAGACACGAATTTGTTTATGGATATTCGGAGATTAACAACTCATATGTTATCTCTTCTTCTTCTTGAGAATGATCTATTAGAAAACTTTTATTTATACAAATCTCTGTACAAATATATTTCAACTTAGAACTTATCTCTTTCTTAATTGAAACTCCTAGCACACTCTCGATTGTAGGTCGCAATCTCACAATATACGTAATGTTTAATGTCTCTTATGCCAAGACTACAAAAATAATATTTAATGTCTTTATGCGAAGACTCACTCATCTAAACTTTGAAACTCAACTCTCATGTATATGCGTGCGTGATTGTGTGTGAGGATTTTTACGGTGCTTGTATATATCAAATGTATCCTCACACTTGGGTTTCCTAGCATTCTATCTAATTTATTCATGTATTTGTACATGCTTTGAATCCACTTTCAAGATCTTGTATGCGATCTTTAAGATGCTGTATTTATAGGCTTTAAGAATGATATATACTTCAAATACAAAAATATGACCGTTTGGAAAGTTTTTGTATTGTTTCTGATATTGAAATTGTCATTTCCTCCTTGATGGCCACTTTTCCCGAGCCCAACTGATTTTGAGGTTCTCTATCAGTTGGGTTCATTGGCTAGATTGGTCATTCAATTGGTGTCGTCATCTAGACTGAACCAAATTAATGAGGTCTGTGAAATCAGTAAGACTAATTTCAGCCTTTGCAGAATTAGTAATTTCATCATCATTTATCAGAATCTTAAACTTCAATTCTGACTTTACTTGTGGATATGATTTGTATACCATCGTCTTAGCTTCGTAATGTATAACGAATTGTTTCATTCGGATAATAGAGCAGATCATACTGACCAAAATACGCAATTGCTCATGCCCAACATATCCTTGCTGATCAACCAAATTGATGAGCGTTGCTGGCATCGGTTTGCCTAGATAACACTTGATTTAGTCCAACTATCGTGAAACATGATTTGTCCCAAATTGAGGTTTTTGTTTATTAGTTTTGGCGACTGGTCATTTGCATCACCGAGCTGTGATATATCATTAAAAGACTACAGCTCGCCAGATTTCCAGTTTGGTTAAATTAAAGTTTTAGATTATTTTTTGAGTTAACAACTTCAAACTTGAATAAATATCGAAACACAATAAAAAATTTTGTTATCATTAAATCAATATTGCTAGAGTTTCTAAACCCAACAATTATTTTAAGTTTTTAATTAAAAACTATTTGATTATTACAAATAATTTCATTTAATTCATTTTTCGTTTCATTCAATACCAGTTTTTGAAATGAAATATAATTATCATTTCATTCTCATCTTCATTAAATTCCTATATTTATTCCATTTATGTCTTTTTCTATTCATTCATATCAATCATGCTCTAAGTATGCAAAATTTCTCATATTTCATTGAGTTGCTGATATTAAATGACATTTATTATAGAAAGTCTACAAAGATGCGTGTGGACATCTTGAATATTAATCATTTGCATATAATGGACAAATTTTTTCAGCATCTTTGTAAAATATTTAAAAAACGAAAACCTCAAGTGTAAAATTAATTGTAATTTAAACCATAAAACTTAACAAATCTCTTTTTGACACCAAAAACTTAACCGAATTTAAATACCTGAAAACATAACCCCATTACACAATCATAACCCCATTTTTTCAAAAAAACATAACAAAAGTTAAATACCTGAAAACATAACCTCAATACACAACCATTACTAAATTAGAAGTTATCTAAAATACTACGATCGAATGGGGCGAGTAGTGACTTTCGCATTCCTACTTTTGCTTCGAGAGATCAAAATCTTCTGCACTGATGATGTCCGGGTAGATTGGGTGAGTTGAGTATGCAATCTACCGAGCAGAGATGTGTACTTTTCCTGTGAATATTTTGTTAGAGTAGGTGCACGTCGAGCCAAGTGTTGGCCGAGTGTTCACAATGAAACTCTATGTATAAGCAATCTTTATTTTAATAATATTTGAAATTATTGTTTTGGCACATCTTTATCTATATACCCATGCTAGTTGCATAGATAATGCCCTTGAATATACAAATAGTAGAAAGAATATGAGATGCTCATATGATGAGTATCATGAAACTCATATTTAGAATACTGTATATTCTAAACGGTTCCTAGTCGATTCAGCCGCCGCTAAGAAGGATATAGGCCGCTCGAGCTTGAGACTAGTATCTGCGATGTGAGTACCATGTTTCATTGGTAGGGGACATTGTGATGTCCGAGCATGCAGATAGGTGCTCCTGGTAGAGTGCACTGAACAACCCTCCATTAAAGGACTTTCCAAGTGGTTCTCACTTATCGAGTGGAAAAGTCCTAGTTTATGGTTGTACACCATTAGTCCTTATGACCCGGGACAACATTGAGACTCTATGTGCTAGAATTACACTTTGACTTGTTTACCGACTCTCATGGGGTCATCAGGTGGCAAGGTTGGGTGTTCTGTCGAAACATATAGGAGTCGATGCATTGTAGTCGGGGATTCACCGCTTACCTACGGGTATGGATATCCTATGTGTTTTTCATGTATATGTAGTTTGAAATCTCTGATCAGAGTATGGTGGTAATTATGAAAGGGGTTTCATAGATTACACCATCGATGCAACTACGACATGACACATAGTATCGATTCATTGACAACTCTCGATAAACCAATGGTTGTCGAATCGGTCGGGATATATGAGTTGAAGGGACCGTACTGTACGCTAACCATAATTGAATGGTTCTTGCAGGCACTATCATTTGATACCTAGGGAATCATGTAAGCGATGCTGCTAGGCGTTTAACATGATTGGTTGGGTACTATCAGACTTGAGTTCTGACGTTCTTATTATCAAGGAGTTGATAAATAAGAATGGAGCAATTGGGGTATGCTCATATAAGGACATGTTTAGTCCGAATCACATGGAGATGTGAACCCACGGCTAGTTGTATCAATGAACCATTGAGGGCCACACAAGTACTAGCTTTCTAGATCCCGTTGAGAAGTAAAATAGTTCAATGTGTTGAACGGCTTATAAAGGAGTTTATAAGCGTAAGGAAAATTAGAAGTATGACTTCTATAAAGGAGAAAATAGTTCAATGTGTTGAACGGCTTATAAATGAGTTTATAGGCGTAAGGAAAAATAGAAGTATGACTTCTATGAGAGAAATGTAAATTTTAATTTATGGAAGTGTTCCTAAATTAAAATTTGGCCAAGTGAATAATGTATTTGAAAATTGTGATTTTCATAAACATTATTATGGACTAAATTAAATTAATTCAAGTGTTGAATTAATTAAACACTAGTGGACCTAGTAGAGTCCAAATAATTAAATTAATTCAAGTGTTGAATTAATTAAATCATATTGAGTCTTGTAGAGCTCAATTTAAATAAATATTTAACTAGTGGGACTTGAGTAAATTCAAGTAATGTTTAATTAGTCTCAAATATGTTTGAGATAATTAAAATTAAGTCCATGGATTTTTAATTGTTAAAAATCAAATAAAACTTGCATGCATGGGAGGTGAAAGGTTGGGAGACAACTTTTTGTATAACCAAGGCTTGGCATGCAACTTTTTTACTTTAACTTTTCCCACAACCAAAAAAATGTCTCTCCTTCTCTCCTAGCATGAATAGTGGCCGAAAATACTATTCATTCTCTCCATTTTTTTTTTTTTCAATGGTTGGAGAAAACACTCACTTCTCAAAGAAAAATCCTCATATTTTTCTAGTGCAAAATATGAGGGGATCTACCTAGTTGGTGGTGGGCTTTATTTTAGAGCAAGGAGTGCTCTTTGGAAGCTTGTAGAAGTTCTTGCCATACAAGAGCTAAGGTGTTTACACCTTAGTTGGAGCCATCATCAACCTCAAGAGGTTGATAGGTATTTTTCTAAACACACTATGTATGACATTTTGTTGTTTTTGTATTTGCTACACATTAAATCAAGGTGGCCGAAAATTTCTTATGAAAAATAAAAATTTTAAACTTCCGTTGCGCTTCCGGTCACCGTAACCGATCCCCTTTCAAGTGGTATCCGAGCTATGGTTACGATTTTGGTGTAGTAAATACATAATATTATGTTGAGGTTCATTTCTAACCGCATGAGATAAAATTTTGCATCGAATCAAGGCCGGTTTCGGGGGATTTTTTGGGCAGCAAGTTGCTGCCCATTTCGGGCAGCTCGGGCTGCCCGAAGGGCTGCCCATTTCGGGCAGCAAGGGCAGCCCGAGGGGCTGCCCGAACAGCCCCTATTTTTAATAAAAAAAAAAAAATTTTTTGTTGCCGGAATCCGGCGACGGAGCTCCGGCGACGGCGATGACGACTAGGGTTTTCAAAATGTGTTTTGAAATATCAAAGTGTCACGGGCCTTGAGTTGTTGGACCATTGGATGGCTAACACATTTGTGAAATTTTAAATGGGCCAAAATGTTTTTGGTGAAAAATGAATTTTTTAGCCCTTAAGTTTAAATTTACAAAAGTTGCAAATATTTTCTCATGAAATAAATAATTTAAGTTGGACTTTAATTATTTATAGTAAATGGTGATTTACAAGAAATTCGGTTATAAATAAATTAATTTGAAAGTAGACAAAGGTGTTTGTATACTTTGTTAATTTAGTTTATAATCGTGGCGGTTAGTGATTGGATCAAGATATATAATATTGGATCAATTAATTATTGTGATAATTAATTGATGGTGTATGATATGTGATATTATGCATGAAGGATGATCAAAAGCCCAAGCCCAATTTGCTAGGTGTATGCTAGGATATTTTGTGTTGAATGATTGTAATAATTATCAAATTTATAAAGTGGGCTTGGTTTATGGCCCGTTCCCACCCCATGAGATGTATCCCTATTTGCCATGGATATTTATTTGTAAATATTAGTATAGTGGATGATCAAGATTGGAAGATGGTGGCCATGATGATTATGAAGATCGAAGACATGTAAATATTGGAAGCTAATGTAATAGTTGCATTTGCATCCCGTGCATTTCCCTAGGATTGGACCTAGGCCCGTGTTTAGCTCACACGGGCCATTAGTGTTGGGGCGATTGATCATCCTTATTTTGTTTACTGTTTATAATATATGCATGATATGTTATAAATAATGAGTATGTGCGTTATTATTATGATAATAACAAAGTTGCATGAATCCGGCAAACATACGATCAAACATGGCGAGCTTTTAAATAAAATTAATGATGAGACCTTTCAAAATTAAAAACCCTCATTTTGAATAAGATTCAAAATTAATATCAAGCCCGAAAAGGGGAATTATAAATTTGTTTATAATTTCCATGTCTTCCATCGACAATGGGTGCATGATGAACGCTACCCGTGCTCGGGGCTCGGCTCATATTATTGGGGGGGCCTTGGGTGCCGGAAAGCTGTGACATCCATTGACATGGTGATGTGAACTACGTGGAACTCCCATGATTTCGGCTCATATTATTGAGGGAACTCATGGCGACCGTCCATTAAGGTTCAATATCGATGGGTTAGGCTTGACACGTGAAGATGAACGACGTCATATTATTGGGTCCTAATCAAACGTGAGACAAAAGTTTACGTAGAGGGTTGCATGGAGATGCAATTGGAAACTACCTTTTAGGAATTGTGATTGGCTGATATTATTCGGGATCATAATTCGCTAGTTGGACCTTACGTACCTACTGAGGAAAGGAGTTTCCCGTTTTCACTAGAGGGTAGTGAAAGATGTCAAAACAGTGGGAGCGAATATTTATAAAGTAAAAGTCCATACTTTATATCTTACTAAATATTTTGAAATAGTCATCAACATTTATCTGTTTTCACTTTTCAGTACAAATTGACAATGTCTTCGATTCGCAATCCGATATCTGCAATACTCGACAAACACATGTTAACCGGACCTAATTACCTCACTTGGCTAAGAAACCTAAAAATCGTCTTGAATTCGGAAAGGATAGCATATACACTTACTGAGTCGCCCCCTGTTGAGGCTCCGACTGACTGCACTCCTGAGGAATTGCAGACTTACAAGGAATGGTGTGACCATGACTTGAAAGCCAGGTGTTATATGCTGACTTCTATGAATGATGAGCTACAGAGGCGTTTTGAGGATGCAAAGAGTGCTGCTGACATTCATTTGCATCTCAAGGAGCTCTTTGGAGAGCAAACACGGCCTCTTCGGCATGCTACCGTCAAGGAGCTAATCACTTTACGCATGCGAGATGGGGCCTCGGTCCATGAGCATGGCCTAAAAGTGATTGGGCTCGTGGACAAGCTCGTTGGCATGGATTTGATGTTGCCTTTGGAGTTGACCACTGACGTGTTACTCTTGTCACTGCCTAGCTCGTTTGATCCTTTTGTGGTGAATTTCAATATGAACAAGATGGAGCCGACCCTTGAGGAGTTGGTGAACATGCTTGTGACCTTTGAGTCCACCATCAAGAATGAGAAGCTGGTTCTTTATGTGGGTTCTTCATCTGGTACGAAGATTGATCCACATGGGAAGGGAAAGAAGCGTTCTTTCCAACGTCCCAAGAAGAACGTGCCCTTGATGAGGCAATCTCCGAATCCCGTTGTGGCAGCCACACCAGTTAAGGCTGACAAGACTGCTGATGAATGTCATCACTGCAAGAAGCCTGGACATTGGAGGCGTAACTGCTGGGAATATCTTGCCCAGAAGGGTTCTGGAAATGGTATGTTCTTTATCGAAGTAAACATTTCAATTAACTCTACTTCTTGGGTATTAGATACCGGCTGTGGCTCACATCTCTGTAATGAGTTGCAGGTGATGGGAAGAAGTAGGAGGCTCAAGGAAGGTGAGACCTTCTTGAGAATGGGCAATGGAGCAAGAGTTGCTGCCAAGACCTTAAGAGATGTTTACTTATTGTTGAACAATGATTTTAAGTTATTTTTAAGAGATGTTTTGTTTGTACCTGATTTGGTAAGAAAACATTGTTTCCATTTCTATGTTGATAAAGATGGATATTCTTGTTTATTTGGCAAAGGTGTTTGCAATATTTACAAGAATGAATGTTTGATTGGTACTGGTGAACTTGAAGACGATCTCTATAACTTAAAATTGAAAGATATTCCACTAAATGTCCATTTAAAGGCAGACACCATATGAGATATGGATGGGTAAGTCTCCCAAATATTCTTGTCTTAGAATATGGGGGCCCTGCTTATGTGAAGCAGGTAGTGGGAGATAAAATTGGATTGTTGATCCATTTTATGTAACTTTGTGGGATATCCAAGGAATTAAGTTGGATATTGTTTCTATCATCCCCAAGAAACAAAGGTGTTTGTTTCTAAGAATGCAACCTTTTTGGAAAAGGAATTTCTATTGGATAGAAAAGGGGAGATGATAGAACTCGAAGAGGTTCGAGAGACACCCACAATTGTAGAACCCACACCCGAAGAGCCAAGAGAGGAGATACAAGCTCCTAGAAGATACGAGAGAGTCTCGAGACCACCTATGAGGTATGGTCTGCTTCTTGAAGAGGGCCATGATGAGCCTATCCATGGATGTGATCCAAGGACCTTCAAGGAAGCGTTATCTGATGCCGATTCATCCAAGTGGCTTGAAGCAATGGAATCTGAGATGAATTCCATGCATTCGAACCAAGTGTGGGATCTTATGGATCCACCTGAGGGAACGGTTCCCATAGGGACTTGGGGCGGATGGGAAGGTATTGACCTTCAAGGAGCGATTGGTGGCAAAAGGATATACTCAAAGACAAGGAGTTGACTTTGAGGAAACCTTTTCTCCAATTGCAATGTTCAAGTCTATAAGGATATTGCTAGCCATGGCTGCATGGTATGACCATGAGATATGGCAGATGGATGTCAAGACAGTCTTTCTTAATAGGGATTTTAAGAAAGTGATTTACATGTCTCAACCTGAAAGGTTTACATCTATCGGAAGTGAGCATATGGTATGCAAACTTCAGAGATCTATTTATGGTCTAAAGCAGGCATCTAGGAGTTGGAACCTCATATTCGATAATACAATCAAAGAGTTTGGTTTTACTAAGAATCCTGAGGAACCCTGTGTGTATAAGAAGGTCAGTGGGAGTGTGGTGACATTCCTTGTGCTTTATGTTGATGACATTCTACTCATTGGGAATGATGTAGGAATGTTGCAATCAACTAAGATATGGTTAGCGAGTAAGTTCTCGATGCAGGACTTGGGTGAAGCATCTTTTGTATTGGGAATACAGATCTATAGAGATAGTTCAAGAAGATTGCTTGGTCTCACCCAGTCCACATACATGATACCATCGTGAAGCGGTTCTCGATGGATGAGTCCTAGAGAGGACATCTACCAATGTGTCATGGCGTGTCCCTATCCATGTCTATGTCTCCCAAGACTGATGCAGAGATAGCGGCGATGACGAGCATTCCTTATGCATCTGCGATTGGTAGCATCATGTATGGGATGATATCTACACGTCCTGACGTGGTTTTAGCACTAAGTGTAGTGTATAGATATCAATCGAACCCTGGTCTTCCACACTTGAAAACTGTGAAAGACATCCTCAAGTAATTGAGAAGGACCAGTAAGTTGCTATTGGTCTATGGGGTGGAGAACTGAAATTGGAAGGCTATACCGACTCTAGCTTCCAAAGCGATATCGATGACTCAAAGTCAACCTCTAGGTTCGTATTCATGCTCATTGGTGCTGCTGTCTCTTGGAAGAGTTCCAAGCGAGACAGTACTGCGGATTCCACCACTGAGGCCGAATACATTGTTGCATCGGATGCAGCAAAGGAGGCTGTTTGGATAAGGAATTTCGTCCAAGCGTTGGACGTCATTCCTAATGGAGTTGCTCCTATCCCGGTGTTTTGTGAAACACGGGAGCCATAGCTCAGGCAAAGGAGCCAAGGTCTCATCAGAAATCCAAACAAGTATTGAGAAAGTACCACATCCTCGGAGAGATTGTGGAAAGAGAAGTGTCTATCGACTAAGTCGGCTCCGCAGATAATGTTGCTGATCCACTAGCTAAGCCTTTACCTGAACCATTATTCGAGATGCATCGCGAATCAATTGGTTTGAAGTATATGGGTAGTTGGCTCTAGTGCAAGTGGGAGATTGTTAGAGTAGGTGCACGTCGAGCCAAGTGTTGGCCGAGTGTTCACAATGAAACTCTATGTATAAGCAATCTTTATTTTAATAATATTTGAAATTATTGTTTTGGCACATCTTTATCTGTATACCCATGCTAGTTGCATAGATAAAGCCCTTGAATATACAAATAGTAGAAAGAATATGAGATGCTCATATGATGAGTATCATGAAACTCATATTTGGAATACTGTATATTCTAAACGGTTCCTAGTCGATTCAGCCGCCGCTAAGAAGGATATAGGCCGCTCGAGCTTGAGACTAGTATCTGCGATGTGAGTACCATGTTTCATTGGTAGGGGACATTGTGATGTCCGAGCATGCAGATAGGTGCTCCTGGTAGAGTGCACTGAACAACCCTCCATTAAAGGACTTTCCAAGTGGTTCTCACTTATCGAGTGGAAAAGTCCTAGTTTATGGTTGTACACCATTAGTCCTTATGACCCGGGACAACATTGAGACTCTATGTGCTAGAATTACACTTTGACTTGTTTACCGACTCTCATGGGGTCATCAGGTGGCAAGGTTGGGTGTTCTGTCGAAACATATAGGAGTCGATGCATTGTAGTCGGGGATTCACCGCTTACCTACGGGTATGGATATCCTATGTGTTTTTCATGTATATGTAGTTTGAAATCTCTGATCAGAGTATGGTGGTAATTATGAAAGGGGTTTCATAGATTACACCATCGATGCAACTACGACATGACACATAGTATCGATTCATTGACAACTCTCGATATACCAATGGTTGTCGAATCGGTCGGGATATATGAGTTGAAGGGACCGTACTGTACGCTAACCATAATTGAATGGTTCTTGCAGGCACTATCATTTGATACCTAGGGAATCATGTAAGCGATGCTGCTAGGCGTTTAACATGATTGGTTGGGTACTATCAGACTTGAGTTCTGACGTTCTTATTATCAAGGAGTTGATAAATAAGAATGGAGCAATTGGGGTATGCTCATATAAGGACATGTTTAGTCCGAATCACATGGAGATGTGAACCCACGGCTAGTTGTATCAATGAACCATTGAGGGCCACACAAGTACTAGCTTTCTAGATCCCGTTGAGAAGTAAAATAGTTCAATGTGTTGAACGGCTTATAAAGGAGTTTATAAGCGTAAGGAAAATTAGAAGTATGACTTCTATAAAGGAGAAAATAGTTCAATGTGTTGAACGGCTTATAAATGAGTTTATAGGCGTAAGGAAAAATAGAAGTATGACTTCTATGAGAGAAATGTAATTTTAATTTATGAATGTGTTCTTAAATTAAAATTTGGCCAAATAAATAATGTATTTGAAAATTGTGATTTTCATAAACATTATTATGGACTAAATTAAATTAATTCAAGTGTTGAATTAATTAAACACTAGTGGACCTAGTAGAGTCCAAATAATTAAATTAATTCAAGTGTTGAATTGATTAAATCATATTGAGTCTTGTAGAGCTCAATTTAAATAAATTATTTAACTAGTGGACTTGAGTAAATTCAAGTAATGTTTAATTAGTCTCAAAAATGTTTGAGATAATTAAATTAAGTCCATGGGTTTTTAATTTGTTAAAAACCATATAATATTTGCATGTATGGGAGGTGAAAGGTTGGGAGACAACTTTTTGTATAACCAAGGCTTGGCATGCAACTTTTTTACTTTAACTTTTCCCACAACCAAAAAAATGTCTCTCCTTCTCTCCTAGCATGAATAGTGGCCGAAAATACTATTCATTCTCTCCATTTTTTTGTTCTTCAATGGTTGGAGAAAACACTCACTTCTCAAAGAAAAATCCTCATATTTTTCTAGTGCAAAATATGAGGGGATCTACCTAGTTGGTGGTGGGCTTTATTTTAGAGCAAGGAGTGCTCTTTGGAAGCTTGTAGAAGTTCTTGCCATACAAGAGCTAAGGTGTTTACACCTTAGTTGGAGCCATACATCAATCTTTGTGATTGATAGGTACATTTCTTAACACACTATGAATGTCATTTTGTGTTTATTGTATTTGCTACACAAGAATGTTGGTGGCCGAAAATTTTATGCTAAAATCAAAATTTTTGTGCTTCCGTTGCGTTTCCGGTCACCGTAACCGATCCCCTTTCATATTTTATACTTGGTGAGATGAGTCTGACCTGATGGGACGAGCCCTGGTGGCTTGGCCTGGTGAGATTGGTCTAGCTTGGCCAGATGGGATGAGCCCAAGTGCATGGCCTGGTGAGATACGACGGGGACTCCCGTTTTTCCTAAAACATCTAACTTGCAAGTCCTGACTCGAATGAGTTCGGGTGACCCGATGGGATGGGTATGGCCTGATGAGATGAGCCCAAGTGGCTTGGCCTTACTTGATGGGATGAGATGGGGTGGCCTGGTGAAATGAGCTCGGATGACCTGGCGTGATGGGATGAGCACGAGTCGCTTAGACTGGCCTGATGAGGTGACTTGGGTCAGACAATCTGCACACACTCTACAAGAAAATGCAAGTGAGGTGCTAGAAGGGTTTCCGACGTGGTCATTCTGACGCTCAAGCCAATACATGGTTCATTAAGTAGAGAGAATTTATTGAATGCAATATATCAAGTTAAAAATGAATGAACAAATCTGATTATTTATCGGGAGAAAGATGACTTCGATTATGGTGCATGGACATTTTTCTTGATTAGACATCTATCCACTCCTTGTCCTTTGACGGATGCCCATGCCATCTCCTCTGAAAATTACCCATGTCATGTGCTTTGTCAGTAGGCATGGCGACCCATACTGTTCTGATCTTGTCATAGGCCCTGATTGTCAAGCTAATGATTTCGAGGCATGGTGGCCCATACTGACGGGCCCGTCTCATTGCCATCGGCCCAGTGGTAAGGACCCCAATCTGGAATGATATTTGCTGATGATTAAGAGAGATGAACCCTAGTCGAGTGACCTAAACCCTAGTCGGGGAAGATGAACCTTAGTTGGGTGACCTGAATCTTGTTTGGGTGAGATGAAACTTGGTCGATGATAGGCTCGTAATAGTTAATATTTTATTTTCATATTTCCCATTATTCTAACCTCCAATATGTTTAATTGACACATTTTTTGTGTAATTTTATTGTAGGAGGAACTTTTACGGCCTTGGAGCAAATTTGAGTTAAAAAGATGATGTTTATCACATTTGAAGTTTCCAAGATAGAGTTTGAAAGAGAATGGTCAAATCAGAAGAGGTCCTGGAACAAGGCGTGACCACACCTTGTGATGATGTTTAAGCTGCCAAAAATTGCCAGAAAGGAAAAATCTGATTTTGTGAAGATTATGCAAGATTTGAAAGAATTATTGAAACTCTAAATAAGATTATCTATTATTTAATATTTTTAGCTTTAGGGTTAATTAAGAGTTAGTGGGCTTTTAGCTTAATAATTTTAGACCCAAAAAGCCACTACGCACAAAAAAAGAAGGCGGCGGCACTTTGAATAAGAGGATAGAAAAAAAAAAGCTCTCTATCTCAATTTTTCCATCCTTTCGTACGTAGCAAGGCGCAGGACTTGAGATTTTTCTCCCAACCAAATAGTTTGCAATTTTCTTTATGTTTTCTTATTTATTTTTTATGGATATTGTAGATCAAACTATGTTAGGCTAATTTTCTTAGTCTGATTCAAGGGATAGTATACTGTTTAATTTTATCACTGTGAGGTTTTTGCACTTTAATTTATTATTCTTGTTTGCCCAAGTATTCGTTGATTTACGATTTAATTATATGAATGTTATATGTCAATTAATCTGACAATTTAATTTGATGTATGATTTTCTGATGCTAACCATGTATTCAGTGATCCGTAATTTTCATGAACGATTGGTACGTGAGTAGCAATAGGTTAGATGTGTTGTGCTATCATAACATGTGTAATTTAAATAAATCGACGGAACTAGATCTTCCAATTACAGCTATCTCGGTTGTTGGATTTTAAGATTAACTGTTTTCACGAAACTAAAAGGCTATCTTTAATTAATATGGAACGCTATCGTGCCCAGTTGATTATTGGTAAGTTTTGACTGGATGCTGGGTTTGGTCAATTAAATTAGGAAAACACAAGAATTTTAGCGGCTATCCCTATTATTCTAAAGTTAATTGCTTGAAATAACATGAAAAATTATTGGTTAACCGATGAACAGTGAGACAATTAAATAGTAAAATCCCCTTGAATCAGTAATTTCTCATAATAAATTCTTCACTTTATTCTCGTAGATTAATTTTCAATTCTAGATTCAGTATTTTTCTTGCTTGGTAATTTTAGTTTAGGTTATTTTATTTAGTAAGTATCAAAACAAATCCCCCCTTTTTTATTTTTATTATCAAAAGAAATAAATCTACCGTTCCCTGTGGATTCAACCCTACTCACCATTACACTAGTTTTTTTATTTAAAAGAATAGGAATTAATTTGGTGGTCAACGACAGCACACCAGTCGAGGGAGATGAACTCTGATCGGGTGACCTGTACCTTGGTCGAGTGATCTGAATCTTGGTCGAGCGAGATGAGACTTGGTTGAGAGAGATGAACTCTGGTCCGGTGACCTAAACCCTGGTCGAGTGTGATGACCCTGGTCGGGCAAGGTGAACCCTGGTCAGACGAGATGACCTTGGTCTGGTGACCTGAACCTTGGTCGGGTGACTTGAATTTTGATCCAGGAAGATGAACTCTGATCGAGCGAGATGACCCTGATCGGGTGACCTGAACCTTGGTTGGACAAAATGAACCCTAGTCAGGTGAGATGACCTTGGTAGGCTAACCTTGACCTTGTTCGGACGAGATGAACTATGATCGGGTGACCTAACCCTGGTCGAGGAAGATGAACCTTGGTCGGATGAGATGAACCCTGGTCAGGCGATATGAACCTTGGTCGAGTGATCTGAATCCTGGTCAAAGAAGATGAACCCTGGTGAGGCAAGATGACCGTGGTAAGGTAACATGAAACCTGGCTAACTTCTAGATGCGCTCTACTCAGTTTTTAGGGAGCAACTAGGAATCTGGTCGTGCTTTGGTCCTTTCTTCTTACTCGAGTCCAAGGATGACCCAGACATTTTCAGGGCTTCACTACTATCTCTTTAAATAGTGGAGTTAGAGTCTTATTCACTGTCTGATTAGTCATGATTGGACTCCGCCGAGAAGATAGTTAATTCTTGTTTTAAGATCGGCTCTTACAAATAAAAAGAGCAATTCGAAGAGGATGATGTTCTCTCTGCGGACATGGAAGAATTCTCCAATCTAGACAAGACCATTGACTCTTTTTTTGATGATTATGCGACTCTTGGTCTTAGCCACTCAACTGTACTTATTCAGCCATAGATGAAAATATTCATTTTCTGGTTCAATCATTTTTTCTTAAATTTTCGTTAGTTAATCGGTCTAGCAGAACGATATTGATCACTGATCGAGGACTAGTTAGCCCCAACACTTTGTAAAATTTTATAAGAGTTGAAAACATGGCCCTGATGCATCTCGGGCTTAGAATAAGGTGACGAAGCCTCATGTCTCCCAGGCTTAGACAAAGTGTCGGGCTCTCATGCCTCGCGGGCTTAAAATAAGGTGTTGGGGCCTTATTTCTTCTGGGCTTAGATAAGGTGCTAGGGCCTCATGTCTCACAGACTTAGATAAAATGTCGGAGCCTCATGCCTCACGGGCTTAAAATAAGGTGTCGAGGCTTCATGTCCCTCGGGCTTAGATAAAATGTCGGGTCTCATGCCTCCCTAGCTTAGAATAAGGTCGTGGGGTCTCATGTTACCTAGGCTTAGATAAAGTGTCGGGGCCTCATATATAACGATCTTAGATAAAGTGTTGGAGCATCATGCCTCATGGGCTTATAATAAGGTGTCGAAGCCTCATTCCTCACGGATTTCGATAAGGTACTGGGCCTCATGGCTCTCGGGCTTAGAATATGGTACCGTAGCCTCATGTCTCCCCGGCTTAGATAAGGTGTCGCTGACTCATGTCTCTCGGGCTTAGAATAAAGTTTCGGAGCCTCATGTCTTTCGGACTTAGATAACGTGCCAGGGCATCATATCTCTCAGGCTTAGATAAAGTGTCGGGACCTCATGCTTCCTGAACTTAGAAAGATTCTGGGGCCACATGTCTCCCGAGCTTAGATAAAAAGTTGGGACCTCATGCCTCCCGGGCTTAGACTAAGGTGACATGACCTCATTCTTCCCAGACTTAGATAAGGTGTCGGGGCCTTATGTCTCTTGGGATTTAGAATAAGATAATGTGGCCTCATTTCTCAAGGGTTTAGATAAGGTGTCGGAGCCTCATGTCTCCCAGGCTTAAAATAAGGTGTCGGAGCCTCATGTCTCCGGGCTTATAGATCAGATTTCCCACATAAGACGCCAATGATGATTCACGGGTAGATTGGGTAAGCTAGGTGAGCAATCTAAAGAGCAGAGAAGTGTAATTTCCATGTGAAGATTTTTGACTTGATGAGATGAGTCTGGCCTAGCCTGATAGGACGAGTCCGGGTGGCCTGACTTTGTGGAAGGGGCCAGACCTGGCCTGATGAGATGAGCCCGGGTGTCTGGCGTGGTGAGATGAGCCCGAGTGACCTGTATGATGGGTCTGACCTGCCAGATGGGATGAGCTTGGGTGACCTTGCCTGGCTTGGCCTGGTGAGATGGGTCTTGGTGGCCTGACCTGGCCTGATGAGATAGGCTTGGTCTGATCTAATGGGATGAGCCGAGGTGACCTGGCCTGACAAGGTGAGATGAGCCTGGATAACCTGGCCTGATAGATGAGCCCGGGCGACCTGGTGGGATGCATGGGTCTTGCTTGGCATGATGGGGTGAGCTCGGGTCAGACGATATGCACACACTCAACAATAAAATGTCCATAGTGCGTCAGAAGGGTTTCTAATGTGGTCACTCCGACACTCAAGTTAGTACATGGTTCACCAGGTAGAGAGAAAATTTATTGAATGCAGTATCTCATGTAACAAACGAATGAGCAAATCTGGGTATTTATAAGGGAGGATATGACATCAATTATGGTGTATGGACAATGTTTCTTATTAGACATATGCCCACACCCTGTTCTTTGTCAGCAGGCTTGGCGGCACATACTGTTCTGGTCTTGTCAAGGGTACTGTTTGTCAAGCTAATGATTTCGAGGCATGGTGACCCATATTGGCGTGCTCGTCTCCTTGCGATAGGCCCAAGTGGGAAAGAACCCGATCTAGAAATATCTTTCCTTGTGATTAAGTGAGATGAACTCTGGTCGGACGAGATGAACTCTGGTCGGACGAGATGAACTCTGGTCAGGTGACATGAGCCATGGAAAATGAATCTTGTCCAAGCGAGATGACCTTGGTCCTGGCGAAATGAACCCTAGTCGGGTGACCTGAACCCCGATCGGGGTGAGACGACCTTGGTCGAGCTAGATGAACCCTGATCGGGTGACCTAAACCCTGGTCGAAGAAGACGACCCTATTCAGGCGAGAAGACCCTGGTCGGGTTCATCATTATCATCATGATGTTTATTATGGCTATTGAGCAAAGTTGTAGTTTGTATATGATAAACCTTAACAAAAATACATTGAATGATAATAACTGTAGCGGTCAAATACAATATAATTATTAGATGCAATGAAAGTAGGCATTGTTTGGACAAACATGTCTTTTCTTTTCCGTTAGATTAACTCATTTCTGATTTAGTTCTAATTATACTTTATTGGGAAGTTTTAAATTTTGATATTCAACATTCGATTAGAAATATAAGTAAAACATGTATCCCCTATAAATATATATAGTTGTTGATAAAGTTTTTTATATTGTATGTAATTTACAACAACTAATTGTCTGACAACTTTTTATAGTGTTTTATTTATAAAAGTGATTTGGCAAATTCAATAAATGTCACTCAAATTAATTATATAATGAACCAATAATTACAAAACTGATAATAAAAAAATAACATTAATAATAATAAAAATAAAAATTGAGTAAAAAAATGTATAAATCTTGTCCAAAAAAAAAAAAAACAATGTAATTTGTATCAAACGATATAAATTCACTAACACAAAATACATAACACATTTATATTAAATTAATCATTAAATTTAATTTATTAATTTAGGATGCAAAAATCCAATATCTAATCAGATAACTAAATGAATATCAATGTTCATTAATGCCACATAATCAGATATCTACTATATAAATATTTCAACAGTTTGCAAATTTACACCAACTTCAAATTCATTATCATCTAAATATTTATTTTCAAAATCAAATGTGTACAATAATGGAAAAAGAAAATTATATATCAATAAGTTTGTTGAAAGAAAATCAAAAAGATGTAAAATACAAGTAATCATACTTCAACAAGAAAATCAGATCGACGCAAGACAGAATTCAAAATTGATTCGAAAACTCGTAGTAGTTGATGATAAGGTAAGAACCATAATTTTACATAGAAAAAAATCATACGATTGAATTCATAAATTGAATTATAATGATACATGAACGTTTTATATATATGTAGGGGAAAATGATACATTGTCTTCTATTTTCAAACATCATTGACAAATTCAAAAATCAATTGCTCAGAAGATATCAAATGTTTGAAATAGATGCATGTGAGAAAAAGAACTAAAGATTACCCAAATGTCAATGAAGACGTTGAACTAGTCATGCATACAAATGCGACCATTAAAAAACTAATTTACGACACCACAAATCTTATATGCAAATTTGACTTCAAATCATTTGACAGAAATGGGTGATGAAATAAACAGAAGCAAAGATATTGGTAAGGTTAAATATTTTCTAACTGTTTTGCATCATATGGAACTAATGTTAAAATTTACATAAACAAATATAATTGGAATTGTGAAGAAAGTCAACCACAAGTAGTTTTTCGAGTGAAGAAAAAAGACAAGGTTTTAGAAGAAAATTGTGCTCATTCATATATAGTAAGTTTCATAAAAGAATTTAAATTATTCAAAATTGATAATTAATTTAATATAAAATTAATTTAAAATGAAATTAAGTTTATGGTAAGCCATCCCACAAAACGATGGAAGTTTATTATAAATGGAAGAAAATAGTAATGCAACTATAGTATTTTTCAACACGAGATTAACGTTTTATCTAGATAATAATTTAAACCATGAAATATTTTACATATTTTGTATTTACAAAATATATATATATATACTCTAAAGAAATAAAAATTATAGGTGTCACACAACTACGATCATCGGCAACAACTGGAATGCTACTAAACCCTTATCGCAATGAAATAATAGAGATGAAAACACGATAAACAGTTTAATTTATTTTATCCACTAGATGACACGAACATTTGTTGAAGTTATTATCACATACAAATACATAAATAAATTTGCATGCTTAAAAAATAAGTGAAAATTTTTCAATTAAAATTTTCAATACCGAATGAGTTAAATTATTAAAAATTGATTGCAACTAATAATTTAAATTTATTTCCAAAAATGATATAAAACATGGACATCAATAAGTCGAAAAACAATAACAACAAAGAGAAAATGAAATATATGTAGATAGATAAGCAAACCGAAAATTCAACTAAAATCACTGTTGAGCAATTGATAAACCACAAAAAAACACTTTTCTTAAAATTCAATTGTTTCATTAAAATTTATGCAAATATCACATGTATAACTAAGTAACAATATAATCAAAATCACATTAAAATAATAACAAAAAAAATTATTTAAAATCGTTATAACTCCAAATTTAAAATTACAAATAAAATTAAATCTTAATTTCTTATTTTAATACAATTGCAAGATATTCTCTACTGCTTTGAAGAAAAAGATCTCAAAAGTGGAAAACAAAACAAAATCGTGGTACGAGACATGCAACAATTGTATAAGAGGTATAATCAAAACGTACAACTAATTATGGAGACAGTTGCCCAAAGTATTTAATTAGACATCAAAATCAATATAATTTTAAGGTTAGCGTAACGAATAATACATAGAGTTCAATTAAAAAATCTAAAAAGTAATAATATTAACAGTAATATATTTTATAGATATCATTTGTGTTTCTTCAAGTTGTTCAAAAAGTATAATAGAAGAAAAAGATAAATCAAATGAAATGAAGAAAACAACAGTTGAAGGAATACAAAAACGAAAAAGAAAAACACATACAAACCCAACGAACAATTAAATTACAACAAAAAAAGAAGAACACAAACATCGAAAGATTGAAATGATTGAGAGATCATATGATGCAAAGTTATCAACATTCATAACTAAAGAAACCATTAGAGAACTAGAAAGTGAGAAAAGTTAATATTTATTAAATGCATAAATATAACAATTTACTATAGTTTTGCAATATAAATTCATTTCTCGTAGTTTTCTTTCCCAACAAGTGTTTCTTATTATTATTATTAAAAATCTTTATAATAGAGACACAAAAATGGTGTTTGAGTGATTTTTTATTTTTTTTTATCTTTTTAATTTTAATATTTGAAATTGTAGTTTAGTCTTTCATTAACTTTTATAATTATGATATGTATCTCATTTAAAATAATCATTTCAAATTACATTATGGTCTCTCATTAATATTTACAATTATAATATTAACCCTATATGAATTTAAATCAAATTGATTCTAAAAAAACATTATACAAGTACATATAATGTGCGCAGATGTACTAGTGTGTGTATCAATGAGGAACTATCATTTTTAAAATTTATTTGTTTTAACACAAAATAATCATGACTACGATAAAATTTAAAGTATATCTTATGTAATCGGATATCGTTAAGACAAAACCATTGATTATATCATGTAAGTTAAGAAATTGTTAATAATATCTCGGATATGGCCAAAGTATAATCATGTAATTTTTCATGAAGTATTTTGGCATTGAATCAAATTTCTGCATGTTGATGAGAAAAATTCATTAATTAGAGCATATATTCAATAGATAGTAGAAACAAATAGTGCTACTTTGAAACTGAGGCCATGTAGTTCAACTAAGTAGGCTTCATTTGTCAGCACTACAATAAACTGCAGCCATCAGCAGTACCAACAATTGGCTTTTCACCTTCAGACTCACTTCGGCATTGCGAATTCCAAATCCCATAATGCTCGGTCGAGGCGCTACTGTTACTACCGGAGAAGCTGGATAAACCACAGATGTAAAGGCAGAACAAAGAATAAGATTGCAAAATTTATAAATCTGAATAAGTTGAGCGGGAGTATCTTGAAGGTTAGAAAATTTGCAGACCTGCAACTGTTGAATTCGGTCTTGCCCCGAGGGAAACTTGAGCACTAGGGGAAGTAGATGGCAAGGAAGCTCCTTGAAACAAAAACCAAATTAGTCGAGTATCAAAATAAAGCTTATAAAAGTCGCTTGGTGGTTTTTCTTGCTTCATTTGTTGCATTTTTCATTCTAATACTGTACGTATGCCACCTTTTTAATGCATCAATTATCTATTTTCTTTCTTAAGTTTACGAAAATAAATGTTGCATTAGACGTTCGGTTTTTTTGTTGCATTCATGTAAGAAAAAAAAAAGAATGGAATTAAATAATTTGATTATGAAGTGGGCATTGGAAAAAAATCCAAATCTTAGATTTCAAGATGGTGCTGCATCTTCTTTTCTGTAAATGGGTGATACCCCTGTAAGAGCCCGGGTCATGGATGACTCGGGATATCAGATGGATTCCCAAATCAGGGTCAATCTGCAGGATGGATTCTTCTGAAGCCGGGCAGGTGCAAGTCCGGGCTCTACTCCCCGGGCAACCAGACGCTCGGGCTCTTATATAAGCCCCCGGTAGGCAGTCTAACCGGCCCCCCTCGATATGAGCACCGCACTCGAGTACACTAGCAGGATAGGATGTGGACGACCATCCTATCTCTGACACTAATCCAAGTGGTTGACAAAGTCAGACAGGCGGGATGTGACTAGTGTATGATTTGACATGTCAGAATGTAGCCGCCCTACTATAATTAGTAGGTAGCACGAAGAACGAGGTCATCATTACTTCTCCTACTATAAATATCAGGTTCTCCCTTTACATTTGGATTCATTCATTTTATTGCCTACACTCTTACACCAATATCACAACCATCACTTGGTTACATTGGTCTTTTGTTGAGTCATTCACTGACTTAAGCATCTGAGTGGCCACGCCGGACATCCCTCCGGCGCCCATTCACGAGTTCATTTCATTGTGTGTAGGTTACAGCTGATGTAAAACCCAAGATTTTGTGATCGTGATAATATTTTTGTAATTTAAGTGTGCTAGGATTAGTCAATATTTGAGTATCTATCTCATTATTTTATTTGAGATGTAAGATTTGCAGTTTATCCAAAGTTGGGGGGATAATTATATCGTGTACAATATTTTTGAAGCTCAAGATTTAAGATAATATTGTGCATATATTTTGAACTTGAGATAATAAATAAGTCTATCACAATCCAATAATTAAATAAAGAATTTGGATATATGCAGATAAAGTTGGAGATAAAAATTCAAAGTTGGAAAGATTTTTACCAGATAAAGATCTAAGATTTGAGATACCTGGATAGAGATTAAACAGAGGATAATATGATCTCTAAATTTCGAAATATCCAAGGGATGAATATTTAGATTTCGAAAAATTATCCAAGATAACGGATAAAGAATGATAATTATCCTAGATTTAAAGTTTGATTCAAAGTTCAAACGCGAAGATAATACACGATCAAGATAGCAGCCACCTTCCTATAAATAGGAGAAGCTCCCATTCAGAATTTACACCTCATTTATACATCAAATTTTCGAAATTTATCTCATTAATTTCGAAATTCTCTCCGAAAATTCTGCACGAGTCAGCAAAATTATGTCCAAGTTCAAAAATTCGTTTCTCTCTCTCTCGTTCTCGGAATCCGATCTCCACCGTTCAGAATGTGCTTCCATATGTTTCGAATAACATATCCAAAATTCGGCCACATCCAACGGTTAGTTTTTTGTTTATAGCCTTTGCAAGAAAACTGCTCAGATTCTACGCGAGAAACAGCATACCTACGGTTTTTCATCCATAAACAGGTTAAAAAGACTTCCAAACCCGATCTCCACCGTTCATAATTTATTTGATATAATTTTGGACGTACTGTAAAAATTTGAGCCCGATCCAACGGTTCAATAAGGCACAATGAATTTTTCAAGATTGCTGATTTTCCGGCCGATGTGCTGTTGCGTTTTCGAAGTGTCGGTTGCATGATTTTTCTATAGTTTCGAATTCTTCATGTTTTCTTCCAGGTTTAAGGTAAGTGGGCAAATTTTAAAAGTTTTAAATTTTTGGGTTATGTGTTTTTCTTTTAAAGAAAAAAATGCGGTCGAACACAGTCTACGTTTTTTTTATCTTGTTACGTTTTGTGAGAACACTGTGAGGATTCCCTGAAAATGGGTGGAATTCCAACATATGGCCCTTAACAGTGGGATAGAACTGTTTTACGGCCTCGCCCCCTTAGAGGATTAAAACTTAGGGACTGACGTCAGTAAACCATGAAAGGTGAAAAATCGCCGTGTTAAAAATTATGAAAAGCATGCTGTAAATATATGTTATTTTCGAAAATATGAAATTTTTATGTGGTGTTCGATAATTCCCCCATTTACTGA
>NC_133318.1:3343546-3344812 GCF_012295235.1 Primulina huaijiensis | reverse complement strand
TTTTTTCAATTATAGAGATCCGTCAAAGAAAGGTCTAAGATATGTGCTCATGCAAGAAGGAAGAGTAATTTCTTTTGCATCAAGGCAATTGAAACCGTATAAACAAACTACCCAACCCGCGACCTTGAGTTAGCCGCAATAGTTTTCGACTTTTCGCATTCATGAATATGAGACATTACCTTTACGACGCCAAGTGTGAGATCTTCATTAACCATCAAAGCGTCGAGTATTTGTTCACGCGGAAAGAACTGAACATGAGAAAAAGATGATGGATTGAATAATGTTGACGTAACGATAAGCTACAATCCAGACAAGGTGAATGAGGTAGCTGACGCTTTAAGTCGGAAAAACATGGGTAAGATGATTCTAGCCTCACTATCAGGGAAATTGTGCTTTGATAAATCATTAAGCAAAACCAGTTTCATAGTCGTGATGAGAAATTAAGATTTAGTATGAGAAAAAGGGAATAAAATATGATATTAGAGTTTATGTGAAATGATCGATTGGAATTTTAATTTTTATCTTTTAAGATAATATTTTGAGGTTTACTTTAGGTTGATCATATTGGGCTATAGTTTAACTTTTGGGAATTTACATTACTACAAGTATTTGGATATAAAACAATAATAATTGGGAATCAGTATCTGCATTACATAGTCGACATTAAATTTAAGACATGATTTTTTGGATCTATTTTGGATTGAATAAGAGACTAGTCTTGATCTTAAATGTTCAATGTAAAAGTTGATATTGATTTTTTGGATTTCAGTCAGAGTTACATTATTGGGCTACATTTGGATTCAAAAAGTTGTTATTTGGGTTTTCCTCTCTCATAAGAAACTAGTTCATCAAATTATGATTATGAGATATGCGACTATTGGGTTATAGTAAGTTGTTGTAGAATCAACGATTCTAATAATTCTGGTTCAATAGAAGTGATATCATTGGATGCAGTAATAGAAGTAATATTAAGAAAATATGGTGTTGTAAGTATAATTGAAGGTATGAGTAAGTCAACACTTTGGTTATAAGACGTCTGACAAGAATCGATGGGATATGATTTAGGAATTTTAGATGACTTTCTAATCATATTGAAAAAGAAGTCACTTGGGAACTCGAATGGAAACTGCGCGAGCAATACCCGTACCTCTTTTTAGACCAAGCCAACCCAAGTTTCGAGGACGAAACTTCCCATAAGGAGGGAGGGATGTAAAACCCAATATTTTGTGATCGTGATAATATTTTCTGTAATTTAAGTGTGCTAGG
>NC_133318.1:3333414-3343446 GCF_012295235.1 Primulina huaijiensis | reverse complement strand
CGACACAAAATATTGAATGTGATGTGTAACTTTTGGTTTTTGGAAAAGTAGAAGTCTTAATATTTGTATTAGTTTAGTTGAAGTAACGAGATGACTAATATTAATATAATATAATACCTAATTTTATTTTTACATGTTTGCCTTTTTTAAAATTGAATTAGATTGGATGTCCTGTCCCTTTTTTTAGTTTTTTCTTTTTAAATAAAATTAATTTTGCTCTTATTTTATCAATACATAAACTTTGAATAAAATAATTTTGTGTAAATTTATTGGCATCCCACATATAATAAATAGTAGTTAAGTTTATAAAAATAAACAGAAATTGTAAATAATGCTTATTCTTTTTTTTTTTGAGGCTCAGATCTGGGTAAAAGATTCCAGGCAAGAGAAGCCGGCCGCGCCATGGCTGCAAAACCACCGGTTTCGTGCAGATCCACGCCATCCGGGTGGGTTGCCACGCCAAGATACGGGTCGGAATAATCCACATTGCCCGAGAGGAACACGATTCATCACAGCCTCCATCAAATATTGATTATTATTATTATTATTATTGCATGTATATATATATATATATAGTTCGTCTTCTTGCCGCAGCTCAAGAATCAGAACAAGAACAAGCGTTATTCCCCTGAAACAGATCTCTCGTCTGCTGCATGTTTTGCAGAGATTAGAGTGATCGAACAAAAGGGTTGTTGGTGAATGAATTTGGGTAAGAAATCATAAGGTAATTAGAGGGAGGGGCAACCACCCTCGAAGAAATCCCAATTCTCCGCTCTAACCCTCATTCTCCTCTGACCGTCTCACACTTGGGACTTGGGAATTTAAATCACCGGTTGGGCCATTTCTCCTATCACCGGTTGGGCCGGACTTGGGCTAAACCAAAGTCCGGCAACAAGAACAGTGGGCCTAAACCTCCAAGAGTCTTGTCTGTCCCTTTTAGGCTTTGGCTCATAGGCTTAACTTTGATTACCATTCAAACTGTAGTATATCAGCAACCAAAATTCACCTTTAGATGGGCAGTTTGAAAATCAGTTAAAACAACTTTTAAGTAGTTGGATAAGGATGAGTGTTGAGGGCTTGCATTTAATCACCGAATATTCTCAGGAAGAAAAGGATATATAGGTGGAGCCGTGCAAAGAAAAGAAAAAGAAATCAATCATTCATCTTGAAGAAAATTGAACAAGAGGCAAGAAGCCATTCACACAAGGCACGAGAGTTTTTCTTTGGAATTCATAGAAGAGAAAAATTGTGGAGTTGAGTGGTGATATTGTATTTCAAGTTGTTCATTTTGTACACTGATTCAATATAGTGGAAACACCTCCCGTGGATGTAGATAATTTCTTGATCGAACCACGTAAATCTTGCGTGTTGCGTCTCGTTTTTGTTATCGTTGATCTTGAGTTTATAGTTCTTAATTCAAAACGCATTCAGTTGTGAAATCAATATTAGTATCTGAACTCAAGGCTCGACAAAGATNATAATACATAGTACTAAAATTTTCATGTTTTGAGTTTTGTCCAAATTCTATTGAAAATAGAGGCAAAATCATCTTGAAGTGTAACGTGTGCATTGTAGTTTTTGCACTTACACATTGTGGGAGAATGAACATAACTTTCGCGTCCAATATCCAAAATTGAGTGAGGTTAGTGGCAAATGAAAGCTAATACATAGATCTACAACTTTTATGTTGGCCACGTTTGCTAAATCAGAACCGAGCGAGTTGGACAGAACATCTCGAGCTCAGGCGCGAGATGTTACCGCCCGAGCGAGGTACAACCAGCACTCGGAGGACAGAACACCTCGCGCTCGGGCGCGACATGTTACCGCCCGAGCGCGAAACCGCCAATGGGCGAGAGATAAGAACAAGTTGTTGTACGTTATTTCTTCATTTCTTTATAGTAACTTTGAGAGAAACTCGAATTCTATTGTATGAAATCACCTCGAAACGTTGTCCGAACTTGAAACAAGTTATATATTCGGAATCCTCGCATCAAGAGCTTTCTGTTGAGGTAAGTTTCTTTTAGTTTCAGCACCTTTATTTATTGAAGTGCTGGAACAGCATGTATTTGAAGTCAAGATCTATGTATGTGATAGAATAACCGACAAGAAACTATGTTTTGAAGTCGGAATTGAATTATGTTATAATTTCAATTTGATATGAATTTTCAAAGTTTCAAAGGATTTTTGAAACTTAAAACATTGATTTGAATGAATTTGATTGAAATGAATATGTTATTGATGTAAATAGAGTTTCTGTACCGAATTCTTAAAGCTACATCGACTGGCAATGAAGAATTAATGTATGTTGCGACCGATTAACATATGACAGGTATCTGTATCATATGATATATGTTTGATTGATTTGATTGGAAATATGTGTCTATAAGCCTTATTTGTTGTGGCATACATGACATTCATGATTGGAGTATCGATGTGAAATTAAATATTTTGTTAACACACATGATTTGATGCATACATCGATACATGACATGCACGTTGAGTTATGATCCTTGGATACCCTGATATGATTTGATTTGATTATGTGGTTTGTGGATACGATGCTATGTTTGGTATTTTCTGACCCTTAAGCACAGTCATTCGTGGTTCCGATGATTGATTGAGATTTGGGATTTGATGACGCTTTGACGACGCTATCATACGAGTATCCCTGATTGATGTCAGTGTGCCAGCTCAAGCATTGAATTGATAGCGATTCGATTGATTCTGATATATGCTCAGTGGATGGGCATTTGACCTGATACCTCCACGACATACATGCATTGCATATCATATATCATTGTTTAGATACTTGTGTTATATATTGTGGTTGTTTCATACGAAGCTTTGCTTATCCCAGAGGGGGCTGTTGTTGTCTTTGTATATGGGCTTACACCTCGCGCTCGGGCGCGACATGTTACCGCCCGAGCGCGAAACCGCCAATGGGAGAGAGATAAGAACGAGTTGTTGTACGTTATTTCTTCATTTATTTATAGTAACTTTGAGAGAAACTCGAATTCTATAGTATGAAATCACCTCGAAACGTTTTCCGAACTTGAAACAAGTTATATATTCGGAATCCTCGCATCAAGAGCTTTCTGTTGAGGTAAGTTTCTTTTAGTTTCAGCACCTTTATTTATTGAAGTGCTGGAACAGCATGTATTTGAAGTCAAGATCTATGTATGTGATAGAATAACTGACAAAAAACTACGTTTTGAAGTCGGAATTGAATTATGTTATAATTTCAATTTGATATGAATTTTCAAAGTTTCAAATGATTTTTGAAACTTAAAACATTGATTTGAATGAATTTGATTGAAATGAATATGTTATTGATATAAATAGAGTTTCTGTACCGAATTCTTAAAGCTACATCAACTAGAAATGAAGAATTAATGTATGTTGCGACCGATTAACATATGACATGTATCTGTATCATATGATATATGTTTGATTGATTTGATTGGAAATATGTGTCTATACGCCTTATTTGTTGAGTTTATGTGGCATACATGACATTCATGATTGGAGTATCGATGTGAAATTAAATATTTTGTTAACACACATGATTTGATGCATACATCGATACATGACATGCACGTTGAGTTATGATCCTTGGATACCCTGATATGATTTGATTTGATTATGTGATTTGTGGATGCGATGCTATGTTTGGTATTATCTGACCCTTAAAGCATAGTCATTCGTGGCTCCGATGATTGATTGAGATTTGGAATTTGATGACGCTTTGCCGACGCTATCATACGAGTATCCCTGATTGATGTTAGTGTGCCAGCTCAAGCATTGAATTGATAGCGATTCGATTGATTCTGATATATGCTCAGTGGATGAGCATTTGACCTGATACCTCCACGACATACATGCATTGCATATCATATATCATTGTTTAGATACTTGTGTTATATATTGTGGTTGTTTCATACGGAGCTTTGCTTATCCCAGAGGGGGCTGTTGTTGTCTTTGTATATGGGCAATGGCAGGTACTCCAGGATATCAGGAGACCGGTGAGGGTGTTTCTGGATGGAGTCACAGTTGATGTTTGAGGTTTTATTGTCTATCCCGAGGATATGAGTTGGTTGTATGTAGTTGGTTTTGATTATGTGTGGGCATATTTTGTGTGTGAGATGAAATACTATTTTTAGTATTCAACAATATATTTTGGGCTCACTGAAAAAAAAATTTAAACTCGTTTAATTAATTAATCCTAATCAAATTGCATGGCACAATCCGTCTTAAGAAGGGACAGTGAACTTACTTTTTGGCCACGGCCAAGTGACGAGAGTTGCTAACGTCCCGCCATCAGATACCATAGTTTATAAATTGATCGATCGAACATAGGATAAATGATAGTAACTTTCAATGATCAAAATTACCGAAAATGAGATATGAAAAAGGATGAGAAAATGCTATATAATGTTGAAGATTTTGAATGATTTATGAAAATATGTGTGCTAGCAATTTTTAATTCGGTAGTATTTTATTAAAATTTTATTTTAAATGCATGTGCTTGTATTTGTATTATTTGCTATCATGGATGGGATGTGCTGAGTCGTTAGACTCACTAGGTTTGAATGGTCGCAGGTGAAGATGATGTTGAGGGAGGCTCGGACGCTTAAGTGGATCGGGCATGGCAGTACACTCCCGAAGACCTTACGTTTTCCGCAATATTATGATAATCAAAGTTTTAATTAAGATTTTAAGGATTATTTTAAATAGATATTTATGTTTCGTTTTAAAAATTTTAGATATTGGATTTCGCATGATTGATGTATGCTTTTATGATTGACGATTTATGTATTTTTATCGCAAATTTTGATTTTTTTTAATATGGATTTATGTTTTGATATGGTTTGATCTTTATGCAGATATTGGAGAAAAAAATTTCTAACATTATTTATTTAAAGTAAGAGATAAGAAACGTTTCACCCTCTCATCTTTTTTATGGTTAACCGGGGATAGTGTTTTCCAAGGTACTCTATCGAATGTCTATTGATCAGCTATTCTTTCATCATTCATTGCCTTAGCAAACGAACTTTGTGATACCTCTTGTCCCACATGATAAAAAATAAAGATTTAAAATGAGTTTATAATGGGTTATAATGGACTTCAATAGCAACTTGAGTTAATCATTTCGTAAACCGAGAAAGAATACGAAGTAGTTGCTATAGGGGTCCATTGTATGAATTGCTAGAGACGATTCTTGTTCCTTGGCGGCATACATGTTTATCTCGCTTCCTTGGCGGCATGGTCCTTTCCTTGTGATTGAGGAATTCCTTCATACTTCTCAGTAAGCTTTGGAGGCATTGAATCTCACTGAGCGTGTCAAAATTTGTTTGCACATAAATTGCGGGACGTGGCAGGCACATGATCGTGCAAAATGTGAAATGATCTGACTTCTATTATCAAATGTTGTGTGTCCTGATTTGATTGTAAGTAAGAATCTGGTTGAGGAATATAATGAAAATTGCATAAATAATCCATGAACAACATAAACAACATAAAATTTAATTATGTTTTTATGAACTTGAGCTACATTTTTACAAGAAAATTGAATTAATGTGTCAAAAATTAAAGAAACTAGACTATTAAAAATTGAAAATAAGCCAACAAATATTTGAGAGAATTGCAGAAGTTTTTTGACGTTGTTTGTTGATTTTTTTTTTTCGAGCAAATTTTCCGATGTCTTTTGTACACTTTTGTTTCACTCTTCTTGACGGTTTGGCCATCTTCCATGATTGTTCATCATGGATCATGAGTCAAATTCCTCAGTCGTGCCCTATCTCGGACCAACTGCAGCTCTCGTGGACTTAACATCATTAGGATTTTATATCTAATGGGTTTTCTGTTGTTGGGCTTTTGCAGATTTTATGTTCATCATATATATTTATTTTGTCTGATGTTTGATCTGAATTCTAAAATAATTATAGTTTATTTTCTCTTACTATCTATATTTTTCAACTTATTATCCTTATATTATAAATTATTTATTATCTCATCCTATTAGCCGAATCATAACACTTCAGAATTATGGCATGTTTATGAAATAATTAAAGTGTATGAAATAATTAAAAAAAAACTTGTTGGGCCACGATGAAAAAAATTGTCCAATTTGTTATAGGTCGTGTACAGCCACCATACAACGAGGCCCAATCACACAAATCTTACTGGCCCATTATATTATCAATCGAAATCCACCACTCTTGGATTTCTGAATGTACATGAAAGAATGTACATTTTCGGCGGGGCACCAATAACTCGGTCTTTACCGGCGGCTGCGGCGGCGATTCGGTATAGACACTTCGTCCTAAAAACACCAGCCCCCAATTCTGGGCCGTTCTGGCGGATTAATGGGAATAGGAGTCGGAGCCTTAGACTAATGGCTTCGATTTCAACCGTGCCGGAAGTGCCCAAACCTTGGCTTCTGGTCGGACTCGGAAACCCTGGAAAGCGTTACGGCGGCACCCGTCACAATGTTGGTATTGAGCGCTATGTTACTTGGTGCCTCGTGAATTTTGAGTTAATGAATAGATAGATTAATGGATTCAGGTTTTTGTTGTCTTTTCCAGGTGGGCTTTGAGTTAGTTGATTTTATTGCTGAAGCGGAAGGGATTGCCGTGGGCGGTGTTTCATTCAAATCCTCTTTTGGAAAAGGTTCTTGTTTTTGGAAAGTTGTTGGTAACTTGACCTGTTTCTTTATCCAACGATGCATTGCTTTCTCTTTCTCTCAGTTGTTTATGTAGCGTAGGTCTGTACATGTCAACGATGGTTTGCATGAAGAGTGATCAGGATAATCATGCTTGGACCAATTGAATTTCGCATCTCAAATTACAGATGTTACACGCTTTATACTGAAACTGTCTTTCACTTATGTTCCTACTTCGTAGTTCATTCATTCTACCATTTATGTCGCTTGTTTCGACCACAACATATGAAAATGAAAATGGAAGGAAATGTAGAGCATGTTCCTTTACATCAATCATCGGAACTACTTATATATTGTCCTTTAACTGTGGAAAATGATGACTGATTGTCTTGTAGGTGTATGTAAATGTCATTGATGGGGGAAGCTAGAATTTGTTGAAAGAGTTCTTTAGTACTGTTAATGAGTTGTGCAGTATCTGTAAATGGGTGTTTTTGGCCTCAAAGTGTGTTATGGTTCAATGTGATTATCTGGCATATTTTGAAATATCCAACTATCCAAGCTGCGGAGAAAATTCAAAGTTAACACGATGGGGGAAGATAAAGTTTTTTTGCTGTTATTATCTTTAATCTGTCTCTTTTTACTTTTGTTTGTGTTTTTATAATTTGTGTGTGGTTAGGTTTCATCGGAGATTTTCCGGTTATGCTTGCAAAACCACAGACTTTTATGAATGCCAGCGGTGAGTCTGTAAGTTCTCCCATCTCAACTCAATGCTCATTCTCAAATCTTCCTACATTAAGTATTGAATACTTGTGTTATTTATTGTTGTTCACAGGTTGGCGCTATTGTTTCATACTATAAGATACCATTGAAGCAAGTTCTTGTGGTAAATATTCAACTTCCAAAGCCATATTTCTTGCACTGTGTTACAGATTTCTCCATTTTCAGATTCTGGATGACATGGATCTACCTTTTGGGAAGCTGAGACTATTGCCCAAAGGTGGTCATGCGGGACATAACGGGTATTTACTGTTTTCCTGAAATGGTTGCTTTTGTTTTTCACGTCACTCCAGACCGTGCATAAAGAATTGATTCATGTATGAGACATGTTTCTTGTTGCACTTCCAAATTTATGGAAATTTTAGGCATTACGAAAGTGACTGTTTTTTCTCCTCAGATACTGACCTGCTGGTGTGTGCATACTGTTCATTTTTCAATTGCAGATTGTGCTGTATGTTTAGAAAATGCAGAACTTTGTAAATCCGAGCTTGAGCTTGAGCTTGAGCTTGAGCTTGAGCTTTTTAGGAGGAGCAGCCTTATTTATGCTTATATTCCCCATAGTGTTTCTATTCATGCAAGCAATTTAACTCTCTGTGAGAAATACACTTTTCTTTTGAGCTTGCTTAGTCTATGTAAGATGCTAGCTAAAAATGAGACCCTCTGAATTAAACCCTTGCTCCATTCATCATTACTTTTTTCTGGCCTGTCTTTAATTAGTCCGCTGTTCCTTTTTTTGTTAGAAACACATGCTGATATTCTCTGAATCAATTGCTCTTGCAGGATGAGAAGCATAATTAGTCACTTTAAAGGTAGTCAGGATTTTCCTCGTCTTCGAATAGGTATTTCCTATGATTATTACATTTTAACTATTTGTGCTGTATGTTGTGGCATAACTTTTGAATCACCATAATCGAGTTCTTTCAGGGATTGGGAGGCCTCCGGGGAAAATGGACCCTGTGAATTTTGTCCTCCGCCCTTTCAACAAAGAGGAAGCTGAAGAGGTACTTGGTCTCGGCTCGCATATTTTCTAATAAGCATCACTTGATTGAGCAAAGAAGGGATTGTATGTGCTTATAATAATTATATTTTTTCTTTTCCAAGTTGGAGTTCACTTTCCAAAATGGCCTGAAAGCAGTTAGAATTCTTGTGCAAGAGAACTTCAATAAAGCTGCGACCTTTGTGAACAGCAGTGCCAAATCGTTGGAAAAATTGTAGGAATTTAAAGGGATATTTAGGCCTCTAATTCTTGTAATACCGGTGATATCATGATGCATGGAAGCCTCACGTTCGAGGATCCTGAGTAAACATTGTTACATTGTAGCTTCGAATTATTTGCGAGTTATACATCAAACTATACAGAACCAAATATTGTCCAAGTTTGTTTGTTTCTATAATTTAAGTTATACCTGTCTTCGGATTGAGGATGTCATCCAACGAACTTAGTCATAAGCCTTGCCTGAATGTTATTCACGAAAGACCAGAGTAGGTTCTTGAATATCATATCTAATGTCAAATTCACAAAATAAATGGCAATGTGATGAGATCAGAATCCACAGATACTTTCCTAGTTCCCAATGCAAATAATATTGGTATGATAGATGATAATTGTTTTGCTTTGAGACCAACGCCAGAGGAGAGAACCCGCAAGATATGCTCGAGCCCTCTCAAATTTTCCGTATGTATAAATACTTTTTATACAATATTAATGTATATAATACATCCGCGAAATTGCAAAAGAGACAACTATATGATCTGCCAAGAAAAATGGCAAAATATTGTACCACAAACCCCGAGGTGTTGGCTCAATTTAAGTGATGGGAAATTTGAACTGTGAAGAAACTATGAAGCATCAGTAGTAATAGATCTCAAGCAAACTGTATGTACTACAGAACGAGACAAATGGTTTATTAATATATATTTAGACTGTATCTTCACAGTAATCTCAACATAGAAAACATTTAAGCTCCCATTTTGTATGTACATATACTCTAGTGTCGCAGTATCATATTGGTTACGACTACCTAACAACCACCACTGGCAGGCTCAATTGTGCTCAAAAGGCCATTCCCTCTAAGCTGTGTGCAGTGTTCTTCTGCATCTGATTGACCACAGACTATGACCATAGAAAGGCCGTTGTAATGCGCTTCTTGCATAATATTCACGGCATTATCAAGGGTCATTCCCGGTATAACCTTCATTAATACTTGCACAACATACTCCCTTTTATTGTAATTGTCATTATGCAGCATCACACGAAAAGGCGGTGATATTTTCCTAGATTTCCTAGATGAACAAAACAGAAAACTTGTATAATTTGTTAGTGGCAATAACAGTTGAATCACAATTCCACTGCATTAAATGTTAATATGACTGATAACCATCAAACGCTGAATACATGAGATCAAGCAAAGTTGATATGTGTATGTGGGATTCATTGAGTTGAAAATATCAATAAGTGAATTAATATATATGCAGAGGTCTTTGCGGAGAAAGGGCAACATCTCATCTGTTAGCCAAGTATTTCATTCTTGGGACAGATCTAGACCTGTTTCAGTTGCGTGGAAAGTAGAAAATATAAAAGTGTCTTTTATATA